>NC_039367.1:96268129-96330274 GCF_003573695.1 Papaver somniferum
TGCTTTGTCTTTTTCCTTCTCTTTTGGATTTAAGCTTTGATTCCAAGTCTTTAGTATCCAACTTCAAACCTGTAATACAAAGACACACCCAAAGAAACGTAAAAAGAACAAATGAAATAAAAAAAACCTAAAAATTCTACCTAAGCACAAATCCGCGTCGGCGGCACCAAAATGATAAATATTTTTTTGAATGATGTTGTAGTAATGAGGTTCAAACTCTCGGACTTGTGAAGATTAAATTTAAAGATTTAATAAAATTATATACAAAAATATTAACAAAGTGGGCGAGAGGTAACCAAGACACTAGATTCCACTATGACGCAAAATTGAATGATACATATTTCAAAACCCTAATTATCTTTTAAGACTCTTATTTCTTAATTCACAAATAATATGAAAAATTCTCAAAAATTAATTGTATCCCCTAAGCATAGATTATCTAAACAAAACATAACCTATCTAATTGAATCACAACTAATGAAGAAAATTTTTGCAAACAATTAAAAACTCTGCAAAAGCAGTGATTGAGTGAATTATAAATTAGAGGAAATAAATGATTACCAAATATTCATGCGTAAATAGCTTCCTCACTGCCTTGATTGTGGGAGAAATTAGCCTCTCATCATGTTGGAAACACGCTCAAAAGTTGATTTCATTTATGCTCAAAGATGGGTTTACAAATGATGAAAAGGGAGAAATAATTTAAAATCGGGTTTGTAACAATTATATTTGTTACAAACCATAGAACTACGACCCACATATGTGTCACTGATACTGTTTCTATAAGACCCACGGCTCTGTGTCGCAAACGCTGGCAAATAAGTCTGCCTATGATCTACGACCCACGGCTGTGAGTCGTTGTTACTGTTGAAAAACGACGGTCTTGGATGGTCCGTTCTTCGTGTTCTTCATGTTCATCATCAGCAGCAGCAGCAGAAACCGAGTTTGGGAAAACTCAAATTTCTTCTTCTCTGGCTCTCCTCAGCATCCCAGACTCTTGACACCCCTTCTCTATGATCCCATCAACCTATTTATACTCCTTAGACTCATTTAATCACGCCATGATTCTCAATATTCTTCATTGAACTCGGGCAGTAAAGAAAATATTTTGGGAATATTTTCTTCCCTAATTTAGCTTCTCACGTGTTTCTATAGCTGCAAAATCTCCTCATTTATCTTTTTCAAGGTCCAAAGTGTTGCTAGAGTCATCATATATGAGCAGAAGACGTTTAAATTCTCCAAAACTCATGTAATCCCGTGAACTGTCCCTCTCATGCACGTGCTGCCCTGATTTCTTCTCACGGATTTTTCAGCCAAATTTGATCGAAACAAACACCCATACCAGCTTTGTTATGACATATCACGTCTACCCATTAAGTTTCAGCCCTTTAGTCTACCCAGAACTCCTTCAAGAATCGATCGAAAGTTACACAGTTGAGAATAAAATTTTCCCGCCAATACGAATTTTTGAAATGTTGAAGATGGTGCCCCCTAACCAAACTGGGGGTGCGAATAGCAAGTGCCCAACTGAGGTGCCCCTTATCCTAATTGAGGGTGCCTTTAGTACTTTTCTCTGGGAGTCCAAATAGCACTTTTTGAGCAACTTTTTCCACACAAGTGTATTTCTCCAAAAACACCTACAAACACACAAAGCATCAAAATTAGTACCAAAATCGAGCACTAACAATAGAGACATTGAGTACAATTTAGACACAAAAATGTGTCTATCACCTGAGTTAGGAATCCAGTGGTGTCTCCAAATATTTATAGTTTTACTGTCACCCACTTGCCAGATAGAAAGTCTTTGCACCTGCTTCAATCCATGGCAAATACTTTTCCAGACCCATGAAGTTCCTGGCTTGAGCATGGGTGTTAACAATTCTTGATAAGATATGTATTTGCTGCGAAGTATCTTAGCCCAAAGAGAATTCTGAATATGTAGTAGTTGCCATGCCATTTTAGTTAGAAGTGCAGAATTATAGATTGATAAGTTTTTAAAGACCAAACCTCCATATCGTTTCGGAAGACATAAGCTGGACCAGTTCTTGTAATGTCTACGACGTGTAGAAGCCTTATGATTCCACCAGTAATTACGTTGAACTTTATCCAAATTATTGATAGTCTGTTGGGGAAGCTTTAAGCAGTGCATCGAATAAAGAGGCATGGTCCCTAGTATACTCTGAAGTTGAGTACTCCTAGCTGCTTGGGTGAGCATTTTCCCTTCCCATCTTGTAGCTTGGCTTGCATTTTATCTCTAAGAAATGAACAATTCTGCGTTCTTGAGCGAGACATGAGTAGTGGAAGACCCAAGTATTTCTCCCCTAATCCGATAGATTTCATCTGAAGTATTTGAGTGTATTGGTTGCCCACAGACCTTGGGAGCTTTTTATTGAAGAAGGTTGCATATTTCTGAAGGTTTACTACTTGCCTAGAAGCATTGTTGAATTGGTCTAGTAAGGACTGAAGATACCTGAGTTTTGCTGGTTTTGCCTTGAGAAATAGTAGTATGTCGTCCGCAAAACACAGGTGGCTGATGCTTGGACTGGGTCTTGTTCCTTTGATGCCATGAATCTTCCTTTGTGATTCTGCATTATACAGAATACGGGAGAAAGCTTCCATACACAGTATAAACAAGTAAGTCGAGAGGGGGTCACCTTGTCGAAGGCCTCTAGTTGGTTTAAAAGTCTCACCTGGGATACCATTTAACAAAATAGAAATTGTAGCTGTAGAGATACATTGATCAATTAGCTGAATCCAATCTTTATGGAATCCAAGTTGTGATAATATATCTTTCAGGAAGCTCCATTCAATTCGATCAAATGCTTTGGACATGTCAAGTTTGATCCCCACCCATCCTTTACGGTCTTTTGTTTTCTTCATAAAATGGATTAATTCATGGGAAATGATGAGGTTATCTTGTATATGCCTGCCTGGAACATAAGCGGCTTGAGAAGGCGAGATAATCTTGTCTAGCAGCGGCTTAAGACGGTTCGACAGAAGCTTGGAGATTATTTTTTAAGAAATGTTGCATAAACTGATTGGCCGAAAATCTGCAGGTTGTTTCGGGGAAGAACTCTTGGGAATTAGAACCTGGTATGTATGATTCATCTCTGTAAGAATGTACTTTGACTCGAAGAAGTGTTGCACCATAGAGACTATACTATCTCCCACTGTTGACCATGCTTCCTGATAAAACCCTGCTTGGAATCCATCACTACCAGGCGTTGTCCACGGTTTCATCATGAATAATACTTCTTTCACTTCTTCCACTGATGGAATTTCGATTAACTTATTGTTCTCTTGATCCGTGATGCATGGGGTAATAAGATTCAGTAAATCCTGGTTACGTTGAGGATGAGTTGGGCAGGTGACTGAGCTAAAGTAAGATCGAAGCAATTTATCTATATCCTCTGTATCATTGTGCCACAACCCCAGATTATTTTGTAAAGCATCAATGTGATTTCTCCTTTTGCGGAAGTTAGCATAGGAGTGGAAAAAACTTGTATTTCTGTCTGCATACTGAAGATGATATTGCCTTGATTTTTGTAACCAAAACTCTTGCTCTACCTGAAGCCAGTGCTGGAGTTGTTGATGAAGACATGTGAGTTTTGAACTTTTTGCTGATTTGTTTTGTTGTTCGTAGAACTGAATTTGTTGTTTAACCCTCTGAATATTGTTTCTATATGACCAAAGTCACGCTTCTTCCAATATATCAAACGGATTTTGGTGTTCTTGAGTTTTTGAACCAGTTGGAGTTGAGGCGAACCACTGTATTCTTACTGCCACGAAAAATCAATAACAGCTTTGCATGTTGGATGAGCTAACCAACACTTATAAAATTTATAATTGGAAGGAATCATAAGCTTAGTAACATTTGTAACAAGTAAAATAGGAGAGTGGTCAGAAGCATGAGCAACCAAATTTTTCAGTTGAGCCGAGCTAAACAAGTCAAATCATTGTGCATTACACAGTGCTCTGTCCAGGCGAACTTGAGTGTGTGCATCCCCGAGGAACCAAGATCTAGTAAGCCCACTTGATGAATGCAATCTCTAACAAACAAATGATGATTATTTACATGGTGGCTGGTGGTCTCACTATCATTTAATGTGAAATTCAAGTCACCAAGTAGTATGCAAGCGATATCTACATTTGAGCTCATGTCAACCAAGTACAGCCATTGAGAACTTTTTATATCATGTTCATGAGATGCATATATGCATGTAAGTAACCGTTCTTGATTTCTAGGCCCTGATTTAACAATGATATTAACCATATGTCTCGTAGCATGCATAATTTCAAAATAAAATTCATCTTTCCAGGCAAGAGCAATCCCGCAGGAGAGACCAACAGATGATACACACCATTAATTAGGATAATTTGTGTGGCGAAGGTAAGTATTCATCTTTTGTGTATGGGTTTTGGTCTCAGATAGGAAAACAATGTCGGGGTTATATGTTTGAAGACAATGTTATAAGTAATCTCTAGTTGCAGGTTTACCGCAACCTGGACAGTTCCATGAAAATATCTTCATGAAAACAGATATGGCCAAAGAGAGATAGAAATAAATTGTAAAACTAGACGAGAAAGGATGTAAAGAAACAAAATAAGCAAGTATCACCTGTTGAAGAGCAGTGGTGAGGAGTCTGAGGACGTTGGCATTATTGGCTTGTAAAGCTAGGTCCCACGAACCCGTCGGTGGATTTTCAGTGGTATCCTCCATGTTAGCGATCTCATTTGTGTCTGTATCACTTGTACCAGTTCTGGTGTGCTTTCTCTGAGATGACCTTGAACTTCCAATCTCACTATATGTCCCAAATCGCTGATGTAAAGGTACTCTGTGTGCATTAATATGTGAAGGTGTAGCTATCGCAGTAAAATATGATTGCATTCTGTCCAGGGGAGATGGAGCAGCTCTAGCACGCATGGGACGAAGCATATCGCGTCTCTGATGGCGATGTTGACCGAACAGTTGAATTTCATCTCTAGGTTGGCGCCACTCTTGCGGGAGTTGTAGAGCTTGACCAAAATCCCTTAGGTGACCTTCAGCTTCGATATACATAACTTGACCAACAATTTCCGCAAACAGCCTTATCATATCTTCATTCAAAAATTCAGGAAGGAGATGTTTGAAATCTATCCACAATGTCTGAGAGGAGAAGTCTAAATCTCTGTAATTCTTTGATGTAGTCCATTGTCGAAGCACCACTAAATTGCTATAGAAATTCCAGGCAGTTCCATAAAGGATAGAATTTTGATCATCCTCGTTCTCAAACTTAATGGCGTATATGTTGGGTTCTAAGCCAATGAGAATAAATCCACAATTACCCTCTATTGATCTGAGATGAGACCAAGCAACTCTGGCTGCCCTTTCTGTTGTTGTAGGAATTAATTCACCGTCTGCATACAATTTACCCACAATAGAAAATTTCCATTCTGCCATACCTCTAGACAATGCATGAGTAGAATGGACAATAACCCTTCTTACAGTTGTAGACTTATCAATAGAGGTAGATTCCAATTGATCAGCTAGATGATGGACACTAGGTTGTTGATTAGACATGGTTATTGTGTGAGAGCTAAACAAGAGGTGGCAATAAAAGTGGGAAAATAGATATAGCCTAGACTATTATAGAAGCAAGAGTATGCAGAAAAGAGGCAGAGTAATTCTTTTGATTGAAAAGAAAAATACCACTGAGTTGATAAGTGTCAAGAATTGCTCAACCTTTCGGTCCCTTTCTCATTGATTAATTAAGTATTTATACAAGACTCAAATACTTGGGACTCAAGACTCAAATATCTTATTTCCTAATACAACTCTGAGACCTACCATACGGGACTCAAGAATAGAGACCAAGTAAGACTTTCCTATATATGGTACCTTCCATATCGGTCTCAGATTTCCTACCAACTTCATTGGTGATTATACACGTACCTTCCATATCAGTCTCAATGTTACATGTCTTAATACCCTCTCTCAATACGGAGCATGCAGGTCACAAATGCCCATCTTGGATAGAAGACCATGAAACTGAGCTTTTCCTAATGATTTTGTGAAAATATCCGCCAATTGCACTGTGGTAGAAGTGTAAGATGGCGATACAATTCCCTGTACTATTGCATCTCTGATCAGATGACAATCCACCTGGATTCTTAGCAATATATAATGCTGATTGACTATCACAAAGAAGACTCATTCCTTGTGCATGCCGAACTCCCAAATCCCGAAGTAACTGTTTTAACCACTTTAACTCACACGTAGTAGCCGCCATTGAGCGGTATTCTGCTTCAGCTGAACTTCGTGACACAATATGTTGTTTCTTAGTTTTCCACGACACTGGCGAATCCCCAAGAAGTACAAACCATCCTGTTAGTGAACGCCTAGTTAAAGGACAACTTGCCCAATCTGAATCCATGAAGAAATGCATTATGTGCATCCATCTGATGCACTTCCCACTCCTTAGCCGCTGCAACAGCTAAAAACATGCGAACAATTTTTCATCTTTGCCACTGTTGCAAACGTCTCATTGTAATCTAATCCTTCAACTTGATGATTTCCAAAGATTACAAGTCTCGCTTTTAATCACACCAACTTCCCTTTTTCATCATACTTCTCTGTATATATCCATTTGCTTCCCAGTGCCTTCTTACCGGGTGGTAATTCTGTTAGATCCCAAGTTCCTTGTTCTTCCAAGGCTCTTATTTCTTCCACCATAGCTTTCCTCCATCCTGGATGCTTCATTGCTTCTCTGAAACTTTTAGGCTCAGACTTTGCAGTTAGTGCTGCAAGATACGTTTTATGTACTGCAGAAAACCTATCACAGCTAACATAATATGTCAAAGGATAAGGTGTACCTGAGGATGATGATTGTGTGGAATCGAGCTGAGATGGACTATGTTCTCGAATGGTGTGCATCACAAATCCTTTTATCCTACTAGAAGGGATCTTCTGACGCTTGCCCTTACCCATCTCTTCTTCAGCCATGACATTATCGTGAGTACCAACATCCACTTCTACAACAGCATCCTCAGCTGGTTGTTTCTGCATATCTCTGTGTACTTCCACAGTTACACCTTCTTCTGCGACTGTGCTTCCCTCATCGTCGCTGTACACTTCAACAGCAACCTCCACTGGACTGGACTGACCAGAAGTATCGTTCTCAGCAGAGTTTTTAATCAAACCACCAGACGTATCGGTCTCAGTGGAATTATTAAAATTAGACCGATTCATCACAGTCGTATCATCCTTATTAAACCCACGTTTCAAGTTCGGCTCATATGGAAACTGATTTTCATGAAACTTCACATCTCTCGACACCAGAAATTGTCTTGTGTCTAAATCGTAAACTTGCCACGCCTTCTTACAAAAAGGATAGCCAAGAAATACACATCTCCTTCCTCTACTCGCAAATTTATCTCCTTTACTGCTTTGATCATGCACATAACACAACCATCCAAATACCTTCAACTGATTATATGGTGGTTGCTTTCCAAACAAAATTTCATAAGGAGTTTTATTGTTTAGAATAGGTGTAGGTGTGCGATTAATTAAGTATTCCGCGGTCAGTGCACATTCTCCCCAAAATCGTATTGGTAAACTTGCTTGAAATCTCAAAGCCCTTGCCACATTCATTATATGTTGGTGTTTTTTTCAACTCTTCCATTCTGTTGAGGAGTACCTACACACGAAGTCTCAAAGACTATCCCATTAGTCTTAAAATAACCACGCAATGCATTAAATTCAGTTCCATTATCACTTCTAACAATTTTGACTTCTTTGTTAAACTGTCGTTTTACTAAAGCAACAAAATCACGAAATATTGATTCAACCTCAGTTTTGTATTGAAGTAAATAAATCCACACACCTCTTGAAAAATCATCTACTATTGTCAGAAAATATTGAGCTCCACTTGATAAATGTATCTTATAAGGACCCCATAAATCAATATGAACTGACTCAAAAATATAATTGGATTTACTCAAACTACTAGAAAAACTACTTCGACGATGCTTTTCTCGTGGAAAAATATCACAAGCATCATTATTCTTCTTTATTAACCTACTCACTCCTTGTACCTTTTGTAATACTTTCTTTGAAGGATGTCCCATACGTCGATGCCATAGCTCATATGTATCTTCACTTACAGCCATAACTTCCACTTGAGGCACACCACAGAAAATATATAGTCCACCTTGTCTCTCAGCCACTCCAATCATCCTCCTCGTCAACCGGTCCTGTATAAGACATAAGTTGTTAGTACATTGGATAATACATCTCATCTCATCAATGAGTTGTGTAACTGAAATTAAGTTACAGGTTATCTGAGGTACGTAAAGAACATTATCAAGTCTCATTCCACCAGTCAGAATCACAGATCCTATTTTCTCAGAGTGCGCATATTTTCCATCAGGCAATCCAACTGAACATGCCTTAATATTTCTTACGTTAACCATGTCAAGAAGTTCACACGTGATATGATTTGTTGCTCCTGTGTCAACAATCCAGGATGTTTCTTTCTTTTTACCTTGTAGATGAGAACTGGTCTTTCGTGAGTTTAAATACTCCATCACCTGCTGAACCTGTGCAGCTGTAACTCCTACCAATCCTGATCCATCAGATGTTGACGCACCACTTGTTTGATTTGCAGCTGATACATGTAAATTATGTGCATGAACGGTGTTACCACCTTGTCCTCTGCCACCTCTTCCGTTTGCATTCCCAGCACCAGTACGTCCACGTCCTCTTCCTCCTGTTCTACCTCCTCTTCCATTCTTTGGTCTGTCTCCCCACCATTCAGGGTATCCAATTATTTTAAAACAGCCATCATCAGAGTGTCCTTGTCTGCTGCAATGTTTACAGTATTTGTCTGGATCATAGGTGTTGAGAAGACGTTGATCAGCTTGCACCTTGAAAGCCATGACATTCTCTTGTACGTCTGAAGTAACACCTCCATCTCTGATTCTCAGACGTTCTGAGTTGACAATCGCTTGGTATGCAACATCTATTGATGGCAGTGGATCCCTAGCTAGCAGTTGTTCACGCAAAGAACTGTAGACAGAATCCAGGCTAATAAGAAAATAATGCAAGAAATCTTCTTCTCTTAACACACTTACCCGAGTCGCAATATTACACTTGCACAGTCCACACTTGCACTGAGGTATCTTCATATAAGTCACCATCTCATCCCATATTTTGTTCAATCTTCCATAATATATAGCAATTCCCTCCGTTTTCTTTTGTTTGCAATCACTCAAGGATGCCTTTAGCTGACATATTCTGGTTCCACTCACAACACAGAATCTTCTCTTCAAGTGTGTCCACAACAGACTTGCATCATCATAGTCTCCAAGAGTTGATCTAACTGAAGCTTCCAACGTATTACTGATCCATGAAACTAACATTGAGTGAACTGCAATCCATTCTTCCAACTGATCTGGTTGTACAAGTTGTTTGATTGTTCCAACAACAAAACCGAATTTTCTTTTGGCTATCAATGACCTTCTCATGGATCTATCCCATTCATCATAGTTAGTTCCTTTTAGAACAATCGGTGTGATGATTATTCCCGGTCCATCACTAGATCCCAGATGATATACTGGGTTCTTCTTCTGCGTATCATATTCAATCATCTTTCCTTTTGATGATTCTACTTCTTCAACCATCTTTAGGGTTTGAACAGTTTTTTTTTTAGGGTTTAGGTATTGTAACTGGCTCTTGATTCCATGTCAAGAATTGCTCAATCTTTCGGTCCCTTTCTCATTTATTAATTAAGTATTTATACAAGACTCAAATACTTGGGACTCAAGAATCAAATATCTTATTTCCTAATACAACTCTGAGACCTACTATACGGGACTCAAGAATAGAGACCAAGTAAGACTTTCCTATATATGGTACCTTCCATATCGGTCTCAATGTTACGTGTCTTAATAATAAGTATTCATTTCTGCATCTAATTGGATGATACCCGGGTCCAACTGAATCCCCTTTGCTGAAAATAAACCCAACCGAGAGTATGAAAACCGCTGCAAGAAATTGACACCACCAACTGAAAAGCCACCGAACACAAAGCGCCAACTCCATAGCACCACCTGCTAGCAACAAAATGATTACTCGAATGAAATTACAAACATTAATGGAGAAAGGAAGATAAGGATGAACAAAGTTGGAACAAATTAATGAGTAGTCACAATCACCGTCAGAACACTGGTGTTTATGGGTGAAAACTATTTCTGCTGGTTTTGGTGATTTTGGGGGTGTGGATGAGAAATGAATTTAAACCCTAAACAAATGCACTGCACGGGAGTGCTTTTTGATTCGAGAGATCAATCTGTACAATTCTGGCCTAAACCAAGAAATGGTCATTCCAGACTTGCTTCGGTTACAAAGTGAAGGAGATGTGATAGACACATTTTTGTGTCTACGTTGTCCTTAATTTCATGTATTGTTGGTACTCGATTTTTGTACTTATTATGGTATTTTATGTTTTTTTAGGTATTTTTGGAAATAAACATTCTTGAAAAAATCGGCTCGAAAAGTCGTCTAAAGCACCGGAAAGAACGTGTTATTCAGACTCTCACTTTTGGACAAGGGGGGCCCAAATGATAAGGGGTACCCAAAGGATATTTGCACCCAAGCATCTAATCAGAGACACCCCTCATGGCATCTGCTATTCTCACCCCAGGAACGGATAGGGGGAACCCATCTTCTTCTTCACGGGAAAGATATTTGGCGGGAAAAGAAATATCAACTGTGTGAGACTCTGGTCATGATATTATGGGGATATTTGTTTCTTTAATACATGATTATCTTCTTACCATGACAGTAAGATTTTGTACGTGTCTTGAATGGAAGGAAATCGTATACTTTTGGATATTTTCAAAAACAGGGAAGGAATTATTCACGGAATTAATTGAAGATATTCTCTTCACTATTTGGCTCAATTAAATGAGAAGATTTGGATATACCATATAACTCAGAAGACGAGTGAAAATGGAGAGGAAATATTCCCGTGAAATACTTTCATTAACTGCAAAGATCTTTTGGAGTAATTGAGATGATTGTCGACCTAAGATTGGCTTCACAGTATAAATAAGAGTGTCTTGGGTATCAGTGAGAGGATGGAGAGTTTGGGGATCGTTTAGAGCAAACCCGGTTTAATCATTATTTTCTCCCATTTCATCACTTGTAAACACTTTTGAGCAATGAAAAATTATTCTCAGTGTGTTTCCAATATGCGAAGCTAGACCCCAATCCTCGGGGCTATGGAGGAAGCCATTGTTTCGGTAAAAGTGATACATTTCTATTTTTAATTAATTATAACAACTCTATTATGATTTTTTCTTTGAATTAAAACTTGATTATATGATTTTAATTATTTAGGTGTATTTTCTCTTGATAGAATATGCTTGCTTTAGGGTTTTGATATTCTATGCTTGGATTAACATCTATTCTTTTGAAAATCTACATGTCTAGGCAATACTATTAGAATCAATTTGAATGTTGAGTTGCATAATTATTGTTTTATTAAATCATTAATATCGACCAATGGTGGAATCCTAGCCCCGGTCTCTCCATAATTTTTACAACACTTTTTAATTGAGTTTGTTATTTTTATTTATAAAAATTAAGTCTAAAAAAATATTCCTTCACAAGTCTCAACGAACCTTTTACTACAACATCATTGAAAATAACCATCAACTTTTGGCGCCGCCGACGCGGACTTGTCTTTAGGCTAGAGTTTTTAGTCTTTTTTTCTTTTTTAGGTTTTTATTTGTTTTATTTTATTAGTTCTTCTTTACGTTTTTGGGTTTTTGTCTTTTACTTACAGAATTTGGAATTGGAGCGAAAGAATATTTTGCCAAAGCTTTTGGTGAATACTTTTAAGACTTGGAGTAAAAGGCAAAGCGAAAGGAGCGAAAGAAGAAGATTTTTTTTTATTTAATAAAAAAAAGAGAGAAAAAATTTTAGATATTATTTTTTTTAGACTTTTCTTTTTCTTTTTGGACTTTGGACTTGGACTTTGGACATTCTTTTTTTTAAACCCTACGGAAGGGTAGTATTAAATATTAAACTATTTGTAGAGAAAGACGGCGATTGCGATATCGCCTCGGCCCCTCGGGTTCTTACATGACATAGGAGTCGTGGCCCGAGTCGATTTTAGCGGTTCATCCTCCGTCTGGAACGGGAGGTAAGTTTGTCGAAACACTCGTGAATCCCCTGTCAGCGAGTTAATATCTTCCTTCGTGTGAATATATGTCGAGGAACTGAATACGGATGCTTTAATTTCCTAGTAAAGGGCAAGGACTGGCCATATAAGATAAGGGTTCGGATTTCATCACCGTTCTCTTCTTGATCGCCTTAGGAAAACGATACCAAACGCGAACCTAAGATTAAAATACTGACTAGAACGAGACCTATAGGGTAACGAGCTTAATAGGAAAGTCGTTTGAAAAATATTGGTTACTCTTTTAAGCATACTTCGAAGTTCATGATGGTTTATGTGAGTTGAATGTGTGACTGCGCCGCCTTGTAATGCGGTGAGGCCTTGGGTATCAAAGCTCCACGCAGCTTCCCTCGTCTCTATTCAACTTACTTTTACTCGGATTGATTCCAGAGGGGTTTGCTTAAATTGTAACGAATTCCCTTTTGAAGGATTAGAAGCTGGTCTAGAAACAATCTAAGTGGAGCCATCATGCTTTTTGTTTTCTAGAAATCAGTAGGTTTGTTGTGGTGAAGTCAGCCTTGTTTGTATTTGCATAGAACTTCCTTTCCTTTTAGAACTTTTTTTTTTTTTTTTCTAGTGTATGCCTGAGGTTATTAGAGAGCGGGCTTGGAAAAGAAACACTCTAGATCGTTTGATTAGTGATAAACCTAGTAGTTCTTCTTGTGAAGGCGGGGAGCTCGAAGACTCTTCTTTTGAGAACCCCGTTTTTGGAAACTTCAGTTTTGAGAATCTGTCACTCTGTGAAGAAAGTATCCCTAGTACTTCAGCTGTGGCATCAATGACAACTTTGAAAGATTACATGTTCCCAACGAGGACCAACTGAGCTTCATGCATTAAATTGCCAGCCAATACGGCTAATTTCGAGATAAAACCTAGTATTCTTCAGATGATCCATATGTTCTTAGGAAAAGATGATGAGAACCCTTATTTTCATATTAGGGACTTTGAGGAAATTTGTGGGACAGTTAGAATAAAAGACCTTACTGATGAAGTTTTGAAAATTAAGATGTTCCCTTTTTCCTTGAGAGATAAAGCCAAGACCTGGATGAACAACCTACCATCTGAATCCATTGAAACATGGCAGGAACTTATTGTTGCTTTCTATATGAAATTCTACCCTAAGCATAAAACTGCAGCTGTTAGGCAGAAAATTAGTGTTAGTGTGCAACAAGAGGGAGAGTCTCTTTATAGGTTTTTTGAGAGAATTAATGATCTCTTATCCCAGTGTCCTCACCATGGATTCGATAAGATGAAACTTGTAGAAATTATTTATGAGGGTTTAGACTATTCGACCAAAGCCATGGTCGAGTCTATGTGCGCTGGTGAGTTGACTAGTAAAAATGTTGATGATGCTTTTACCTTCTTAGGAGCTGTCGCTGAAAAATCCCAACAGTGGGAGTCTTGTGTTGAACCACCTAAAAGAATCTTGGTTAATAGAAGTAGCACCAGTATGGTAGATACAAATTTTGCGTCAGATGATAAGTTTGATGCTTTGTCTAGAAGGTTAGAAGCTTTAGAAATGGGTCAGTCTAAAAATAGGTCCCTTGTTGAACCTAATAGAGCCTCTCAAGTCTCTACTTGTGGAATAGAGCCCGATAACTCATTTTGGGAAGGTCAGGTTAGTGAAAGAGCAAGCTCGTTCTATCTATAACAGTGCTAGGATTGACAACCGTCAGAAGTTTGATCCATACTCAGAGACCTACAACCCTGGTTGGAGAAACCATCCAAATTTTTCTTGGTCCAAGGGTCAGAATCAAGGTTATCCTAGTAATACTCATCCTCCCCCAGGTTTTGGTTATACTCAGAACCCTTCAGGTCAAACCCAATTTCAGAACACTTCTGAGAAAAATATCTCTACCTTAGAAGAAGCTCTTACTATGTTAGTAAAGAACCATGATATGTTATCTGCTAACCACCTTAGCTTTCAACAAGAAACCATGTAAAACCATAAAGATAATTCCCAGACTCTTGCTAAATTAGAACTTCAAGTCGGCCAAATATCTAAGTATTTAAGTGAGAGAGAATAAGGTAAGTTTCCTAGTCAAACTCAAGCCAATCCTAGGGGGGTCCATCAAATATCTTTAGTTGGTGAGGAATCATCAAACCATGTGAACTCGATAAAAACCCTCAGGAGCGGTAAAACAGTAGACAATAAGGTAGCCATGCCTAGTGAACATACTGTAGTTCCACCCTCTACTACCCAAGAGGAACCCATAACTGAGGAAACTGAAACAATTTCTAAGGAGTCCCAAGAAATTCCTGATAGGACTATCTTTGTGCCTAGAGCCCCATATCCTCATTTGTTAACCCCAACAAAGAAGGAGTCAACTTTCAACGAGATAATGAAAATATTTAAGCAGGTGAACATCAACATTCCTTTATTAGAAGCAATTAGGCAGATGCCTGCTTATGCCAAGTTCCTTAAAGATCTTTGTACAAGAAAGCGTAAGCTTAATGTTCATAAGAAAGCCTTTTTAGCTGGACAAGTAAGTTCAATTCTTCTAAACCAAACACCCCCTAAGTATAAGGACCCTGGATGCTCTACCATATCTTGTGCAATTGGTAACCACACTGTCGATAAGGCATTACTTGACTTAGGAGCTAGTGTTAACTTACTCCTGTATCATGTATACACCCAGCTAGGTCTTGGTAAGTTGAAACCGACCAAAATGACACTACAATTAGCTGATAGGTCTGTCAAAGTCGCTCGTGGTATCATAGAGGATGTTCTGATTGAGTTTCATAAGTTTATTTATCCAGTGGATTTTGTTGTTTTAGACACCCAGCCAGTTCAGGACCCAAGTGCTCAAATCCCGGTGATTTTAGGTCGCCCATTTTTATCCACAGCTAACGTTGTCATCAACTGTAGAACTGGACTTATGAACATATCCTTTGGTAATATGACCACTGAACTAAATGTCTTTAATATTACTAGGCAACCTTCTGAGAATGATGAATTAGAAGAAGTGAATATGATTAGCACTTTAGTTCAGGATTTAGTTCAGGATAATTGGCATGATACTCTATTGGGAGATTCTTTAGATGAATTTGAGGAAACCATTCTCTTAGACCAGATGTGTGATCAAGCTTTGGAAGAATCTCTTGAGTATTTTAAGGACTCTGAAGATCCGGAAATTCAAGCAATAGTTAGAGGTTTGTATGTGAGTAGTGAAAACCCTAAGTTTGGGGGTAGTGATGGTTTTTATAATTGTCACGTATCCCTAATTAGAATCCCTAACTTGGGACTCGATCTTTGTGCATCTGAGATATCACTTGAGTCTATTCAGACTCCGCAACCCGATCCACCTGATACTGTCCAGGAGTTAACTCAGGTATTAAAGACCCGTATAAGAAGCTCAATTATGCTACCCAGATAAACCCAGTTGTCTTGACAGAAACCTTAGACGAGGATGTGCTCCTTATTTTCATTTTTCTGAACCATTGTTGTTGTCTCATATTTGTGTTAGCTCTATTTGGTCTTGTGGACCCACAATTGTTTCGACTATTGGTATACGACTTTGGGAGTTGGCAATCCTTTTTGAGGTATTTGATGTCTAGCTAGAGACTTTAAATTTAGCATTTACTGGGAGGCACCCGCTCTCATGCGACACGATAATATCCTTCCTTGTTTCTTTTCCTCAAGTGGTAACAGTTTCTCCTTGTTCATGCTTTTAATTTGATTTTTAGAACATTGAGGACAATGTTAGATTTAAGTTTGGGGGTGGGGAAGAAACTTATTGTTAGCTGCAATTTATGTTTATTAAGGATGACACTAACCAATCTAAGTGGATGGAAGCATTTTGGTTGTAGGAGTTGAGGAACCAATCTGATTAGATGGAAACATCTAGAAGAGACTATTCATAAAAGCACAGAGCTCAGGTGTTAGAAAAAAAAAGAAAACATGGCAGTTCACCATATCCTCGTGATGGAAACATCGAAAGAATCCTGATCAGTTCTTTTTTTTTTCTTTTTACCGTTGTTAGGGTGAAATAGAGTGACTGAGATAAAAAAAATTGAGACCAGACCACCAGACCAACCGGAATAAATACAATAAAGTCGACCACTGGTACCCTTGTATATGCCAGCTGAGTTGACCTAGAGTTAGGATTATCGACCACTGGTTCCCTTGTATATGACGGTGTGTTGATATTAGTCCAGACCAGTATCTCAGTCCATTAGGATAGGTTCACCTTAGTTAACATCATCTACGTTTTTCTCTACATCCATCTTCTTAATCTATCCATGTGATTGGTTGACTCCAGTTTATGATGTCCAGAAACTATCTGAGTAGAGCTCTGTCACTTTATATGAATTTTAGTATGCTTGAGTGCAAACTCGTGTACAACAATTGGAATTTCGCATCAGGGTACTTCCTCCTATAGTCAATGATTGTATGCCAACCAAGGAGATTTTTTAGTGCCTTCCAAGGTAATGCATAGATAGCTAGGGTCTGGAGTAAAGGTTTTGTGGGTACACCTATGGTAAACCCTCCGGAGACAACACTCCGCCGCTAGGGCCACCTAGAGGTTTAACGGCCTGTTGCACGTGCTAAGTGTAGTCATTTTATTTTCTAGATTAGTTTTGCTCGAGGACTAGAAAATAATAAGTTTGGGGGTATTTGATAGACACATTTTTGTGTCTACGTTGTCCTTAATTTCATGTACTGTTGGTACTCGATTTTTGTACTTATTATGGTATTTTATGTGTTTTTAGGTATTTTTGGAAATAAACATTCTTGGAAAAATCGGCTCGAAAAGTCATCGAAAGCACTGGAAGGAACGTGTTATTCGGACTCTCAATTTTGGATAAGGGGCGCCCAAATGATAAGGGGTACCCAAAGTATATTTTCACCCAATCAGCTAATCAGAGACACCCCTCATGGCATCTTTTATTTGCACCCCAGGACCGGATAGGGGGCACCCATCTTCTTCTTCACGACAAAGATATTTGGCGGGAAAAGAAATCTCAACTGTGTGAGATTCTGGTCATGGTATGATGGGTATATTTGTGTCTTTAAGACATGATTATCTTGTTACCATGACAGTAAGATTTTGTGCGTGTCTTGAATGGAAGGAAATCGTATACTTTTGGATATTTTCGAAAACAGGGAAGGAATTATTCACGGAATTAATTGAAGATATTCTCTTCATTATTTGGCTCAATTAAATGAGAAGATCATATATCATATAACTCAGAATACGTGTCAAAATGGAGAGGAAATATTCCCGTGAAATACTTTCATTAACTGCAAAGATCTTTTGGAGTAATTGAGATGATTGTCGACCTAAGATTGGCTTCACAATATAAATAAGAGTGTCTTGGGTATCAGTGAGGGAATGGAGAGTTTTGGGATCGTTTAGAGCAAACACGGTTTAATCATTATTTTCTCCCATTTCATCACTTGTAAACATTTTTGAGCAATGAAAAATTATTCTGAGTGTGTTTCCAATATGCGGAGCTAGACCCCAATCCTTGGGGCTATGGAGGAAGCCGTTGTTTCGATAAAAGTGATACATTTCTATTTTTAATTAATTATAAAAACTCTATTATGATTTTTACTTTGAATTAAAACTTGATTATATGATTTTAATTAGTTAGGTATATTTTCTCTTGATAGAATATGCTTGCTTTAGGGTTTTGATATTCTATGCTTGGATTAACATCTATTCTTTTGAAAATCTACATGTCTAGGCAATACTATTAGAATCAATTTGAATGTTGAGTTGCATAATTATTGTTTTATTAAATCACTAATATCGACCAATGGTGGAATCCTAACCCCGGTCTCTCCATAATTTTTACAACACTTTTTAATTGAGTTTTTTATTTTTATTTATAAAAATTAAGTCTAAAAAAATCTTCCTTCACAAGTATCAACGAACCTTTTACTACAACATCATTGAAAATAACCATCAAGATGGAGTTGATCTTAGGGAGGGAAGCGAAGAAGGTGCTGAGATCGTGAAGGTGTTGGCTGTTTTTGACTTGTATTAGAATACTGAACTGGCTTACGATAATGTAAGTAAAGCTCTGCGTGTTTGAATACGTTGTATCAACACTTGGTTTCTGTCTTGTCTGTTGTGGAAATAGGGAGGAGAACCTATTTATACAAGTCATAAAGCACAACCCTCGTCTCTCTTGGGAAGTGGAGGAAATGGAGTGATGGAGTAGTGGAGTCATGTTTGTGTCACATGATCAGTCTTTGCCCACTTCTCTCATCATCGCTAACCGTCCATGTCTTCCTGACACGTTCTTGTGATGGCGCGTTGCACGCTGCACGTTGTAAACCGATTGTGACATGCTTGATGTCTCGATTGTCTGGATCGTGGGACCCACAGAAAGTAGCATACAATGCTAGGTTAAATAACTAAGTTATTTGGGAAATCGATATTTACGAAATATCGTGTGTATTTTATGCATGTAATGCATAGAATATATTCAATATGCATGAAGTCCCGTTGTCTTAAATCTTATCAGAGTAAGCCGCGGATTAAGCGTCTCAAAACAGCTGCACGCATAGCTACCTTCAAGTGATCGTTTGGAGGCTTCGTAGGCAAGCCCTCCCTTGGCCGATCACATGATGTGGTAGAGTGATGGATGGTGATCACCACGACACCTTATTGGCCAACTAACTCCTAGCCTGGGATTCCTAACCAAGCTGGTAGAGTTGGACGGATGAGATGATATATGACGCTCATCTGTGACCGTTGATGAAGTTTTAGGGTTTTGAAGAGGTGCGCAAGCATCACTCTTCAGCTTGGTCGAATCCAAGCATGGGAGACATTTTTGGCAGGACCGACCGGGCATGCGCGTAGACATTTTGCCGGTGTACATGTCTGTACCTCACTGTCCCTTGAAGATGTGATCTAAGCCACTCAATTTGACAGGCAAAGAAGAGCGGCTGAGATTGATTTGCAACAAAAATCCCATGCCGCAAAGGAATGGGAATCCGCGCGTCATGCTCACTTTGGGCGCACAAACCGAGGCGTACAGCCATGGACGGTCTTGGCCGATCGTCATGCATGTAGACGGGCCCACCGTGATCATGTTGACATGCTCGGTCCCTTTTAAATCTACATCTACACCCTCCGTCCAAGCTTGCGAAGATAGACGCTAGTGATCAATTTGCGACACATGTAACATGCCGCAAACCCCAATTAGGGTTTTACACAGTTCACACCCGTGCAACTTCAACCAATCGGTTTTGCATGCAATGCTCCTCCTTAGGGGAGGCCGATCGTGTTGGGCCCACGTTGGGCCGGTGGTGAACATGGTGATACCTGTTCGACGGCTATAGGCCTGATCTAAACCATCCAAACATGTCGGTGAAGTTGGATGGTCGTGATCGATTTAAGACCTTAGTGGAATTTCCCGCGACCTTTGAGCATCACGTCGACCATACTTTGGGCAAACACACGTTGCTCTATGGCTAGGTCAGGAGATGGTCGACCATGCAGGTAGAGAGGGGGCCCGTCGGTTGTGCAGGAAAAGCTTGTCTGACTGGTCATGGGATAATCCACGTCGTCCAATCATGCCGGTGAAGTTGGACGGTCGTGGCTGGTTTTGAGACTGTTTTTGGCGGTCTTGTTCGTATGAGCTTCTTCCAAGCTGTTCCATGCCAATTCGACCACCCTTTTACAGGATGGTATTTGGTGGCTTTTGGGAGTATGGCATGTGTTCGACCGACCAGGGCATAAACGGGCGCACTGGTGGTCATTGTGGTGATAGCCTGCTCCTGCTGAGGATTGTCTAGGCTAGTTAAATCATGCGGCCAATTTGCGTGGTCGTGATTGTTTCTAAGACTGATATAGACAGGCCAGATTCGAATATTCTCAATCGGGCTAGTATAACACACCGAGATATGTATGCTCAATCGGGCTAGTATAACACACCGAGAGATGTAGCCTGTACGGGTATTTCGTGCATGCCTCATTATTGACACTTGGAGATTCGTGTTACTCTGCTGAGAGCAACACTCAGTCGTCATGTCGTACCAATAATGAGAGTTCTGCGAGAACAACACAGGAAATACAAGGCTAATCGCGCATTAATTAATAATGCTATAAATTCACAAGGTATATGGGATTGTTGCTACATGCTCCAACCTGTATGAATTTTGTGTATTTAATTCACATGATACTGGGATTGTTATCACATGCTCCATTCTAGGTGAATTAGTAAAGCGAAGAAGTATTCATCACTTATCAGTGGCCTTATCCTTTGCAGGATGTCAGCGAATAAATTTGGTTTTACAATTTTAGCCCTAAACTAAAATCCACCATCAACATTAAGTCCCCAGCCTAGCACATAATGGTTGCATCATTGTGGGGTAGGCATGAGATGGTGTCATATACATGTGAGAAGAATAAGATAAAGACCCGAAAAATCTTTGCCCGACCGCTAGAGATTTGGGTGGGACCGGTTTTCTTTCTTGGGCGTTCGAATCAAAAGAGGAATCCTTTTCCTATTGGGATTCTTGATGAGTGCTAAAAAGTGCATATTTCTATATATTTTTCTTTACATTTAACTCATCTTTTGTGCATTAATTCTACATTTTATCCCATATTCTGTATTTTCATTGTTTTCAAGAATAAATATTTTTCTTACTTAATTTTGCATTTTTAGGTAATAAACGAAGTTCGGATGAGTCGCGGAGCGAAAAGAGCAGAAAAGTAGTGAAAAGCCAGGAAGAATTACGCAAGGAAGCCGCAAAGAATGGAGTGCACGTCCAAAAAGCTAGGAATGGGCTCAAGGAGGAAGAATTGTTCTTAAAGAAGATATGGGCTTGGCATACCCAAGGCCCAAAACCCTTACCCAAATCCATTTCCTATATCCATACCCGCCTTCATTTTCAGCCGTCAGATTGGATCATCTCAGCATCCTACGGTCGCAGCATCGCCAGTACATCAAAGTCTGAAATTCCTGACCAACACTACAACACCTAACTCCATCTCACGCTGTTAGTTTCGTTGTATCTCATCATCCTACGGTTGCTGAAGGCTATGTTCCATCTTATCGTTGGATGCATTTCAGATGGACCGATCCAACGCCTATAACTCTCCGATCATCGAAATCTGATGAGTCCGCTCAACACCGGAACACCAAACCCTATCTACCCTAACCAATCACACTTTTCTCTCACTCGATTTCCTCTCTTCTCCTTTCTTCTTCACAGCAACCTCCATCACCTGCTCCTCCACCTGCTACACCCATGTCCGCCACCAAATCCTCAACCACCACCATAATCACCACGTACACCGCTCCACACCCATCATCACATACCCCTTCTCTTAGCTGTCTACTTTTCCATTTTTACACGGCTCTCTGAAACCCTAGGCGTATACAAATGGTAAACTAGGTTCAGCTAAAGACGCAAATTGAAAGCAACAGGAGATGTAGGAAACGCACAAGAGGGATGGGTCAAAATCAAAATCAAATTTCAGAGAGTTGGTATGATTTAATTTCAATTTTCAGAAACCCTAATTTATTGTTTTGGGGGTTTTTCTTTTAAAGTGTAATTGGGTATAAATATGGGTTGTGGGTGTTGTTGTAAAGCCGTTCTTGGACTAGCCAAGTAACCACCCAATTTGGGTTAGGTTCACTTCTAATTTCTAATTTCAAATTCCAAATCAATTTAGGGTTCTTGTTTCTAATTTCAGTTTTAAATTTCAATTTTACTTTCAATTTATGCGTGTTGTTTAATTTATATCATTGCATGTTTCAATTCAGTTTTAGTTTAAGTTAGCTTAATTTACATTTTCAATTCGAAATTAAATTTTAGTCTGTGTTAGTTTAATTTAATTTTTTAATCTATGTTAGTTTACTTTTAGTGTTTCAATTCAGTAATTATGTTCAAATGCTTTGTTTAATGTTCACTGTTTCAGTTCATGTTTGTTAGTATTGTGCCTGTTTTGTGAGTCATGTTTAGTGCCTGTTTAGGCTTAGTTTTGTGTTTAATCATGCCTTAAGTCACTGTTAGAGGTGGAATGTTAGGTTATAATTCTTGTAAATTGAGCTAATTGAGAAATGGAGGAATTTAGTGCTCATTAGCAAGCTTCTTCTCCTTCTATTCCATTTATGTATGCCCTGGAACATAGGCAGGATAGAACCTCCACCTAGCTCCATTAGGGACAAGAATTTAACCAAAAACAGCCACTGCCTAACATTTTTTCCTGCTCTTCTTTGTTATCTATCTGTTTTTGTGGCTTCTTATCACTGTTTTTATAGCTGTTTTTATAACTGTTTTGTGTGAATGTTAGGCTAAAGCCTTTGAAGCATTGGATTGATTGAGCAGTGGGGAGAAACTAGTGCTCACTAGTGACTGTGAGCAAACTAGTTCTCTTCCCACTCTAGTAGTATGCCTAGGCTCACCTTCACCATTTCACCTTCACCATCTCCACTGCCCTTGGCTAAAACAGCCTTGGTTTGTTCCATTTCCTCCATTGTTTCCTTGTTACTTTTGTTTTCCTCCACTGTCATTGATGTTCTTTGTTTTGTTTTCTTTGCTATTTTGTTAGTCTTCTTTACTTCATTGTCTTTGCTTCTTTACATTTTATTTATTGCATTGTCTTTGCTCCTGCTACTTCAACTACTCCTTGTTCTGCTGCTGCTGCAACTGGGCTGCTTTTTTCTTTTCTGTTTTCATTTCACTGTAAATAGCATTGCATTGTAAATAGCATTGTCTTCTCTAGATTCCTTTGCCACATTAGAGCCATTGTCTTGGCTTGTTAGCTTACTGCCCTGCCTTGGCCATTGTCTCTTAATTGCATTCTGTTTTGCAAAGGACCAGCTCATTGTAAGGCCAAAGGCCCAGTCCACTGTTGAGTCAACCAAAGCCCAAGTTCATTATCACGCCCAGTTCAATTCATTTCAAGACCACTGAGCCCAGTAACTTCATTACCAATCTCATTTCATCTCATTTCCAAGGAAAGGCCAAGTTCAGGTGTAAACCAAAAGCCTAGCTTAGCCTAAGGCCCATCCAACCAAAGGCCCAGTTCATTCCCAAAGAACTCAAAGGCCCAAAGCAATTCATCAAAGCCAACTGAATCCAAGACCATTCCAAAACCAAAGCCAAGCCTAGTGCACTTCAAGACCAACTGAGCCCAAGCTCAGTTCACTTCATTATCAAACAAGCCAATAATCCAAAGGTACCCTAAGCCCAAAGCCCAAAAGGCTTCATAGTTAACCAACAGCAATTTAGAAACCCAAAATAGCTAAACACTCCAAAACACACCCAGTCTCTGTGGATCGACCCGTACTTGCACGAGCTACAACTGACGACCGTGCACTTGCGGTATTACTGTAGGCCCGCGTTTTCATTTCGCTTAATTTTTCACACTTCTCCGGGCACACCAATTCTCTAATTATTTTTTATAAAAGGGACCGACCCCTTTTATTTTTCTCACATATTTTTTTTTTGTTTGGCCAGCTTCCCCGTCCGTGACTTTGTTGCCGCTTCTGCCGACGCTGCTTCCGTTGACACCGCCGGATTTGCTGCCGCCGTCGTACTTTGCTGCTGCCGCCGCACGTGTATGAGGTAGGTACTTCGTCCGTTCTTCCTTGTTCTCACGTTTTTTTTTTTTTGCAAACCCTAATTTCTTAGGGAAGACATATCATGATTAGTTCCTCCACCGAAATTGATAGCAAAACCGTCGATATTGCTAGGATTGCTTAGTAAAACAAGCTGTTAATCCGTGAATTTGTTGTTTTTGCTTTTTCCATCGTTGCATGCAAAACCTAGCTTTTAGGTTATGGCTTGAATTTCGTAGACACGATTCCCGTGAATAAATAAAACCGTGCTATGATACGTGCAAATGAATGCGGCCCAACCATACATGCTTGATTGAACGTGGGTCCCACCGTGTACGCCTGATTGAACATCGACCCTTTACCAGCCTTGTGACCTCGACCAACAACGGCCTAGCTTGCTGACGTGGCCCAATACCAGCCTTGTGACCTTGTTGACCAATACCGGCCTGACGTGACCCAATACCAGCCTACTTGCGTGACGAGATATCAGTCTTGGTTGCTTTGCCCGGTCTTGTGTACTTTAACGTGAATGTGTGTCCTATCGTGTCGTGACTACACATCCCATGCGTTTTCATACAAGTACTGATTTCCCCTCTTTTTTTTAATTAGTGTAGAATGAACAAAAGGGCTTCTGTTAAGATGTCTTCTGGGTATAATACTGATGCCAAGTCAGGGAGTGTTGACAGTTTCAAGGACATGCCAAACATAGATGATGAGTTGTTCACCATGCCTTTTACGAACATTAGAAAACATCCTTCTCACAGGATAAACCTGCTCTCAGGTTCAGAAAATATGGAAGCTGATACATCCTCTTCTTCAGCACTTGTGATGAGATTCTTTCTTCGGAGAAATGAATATCCGCCTTCACCTATTGAGTTCAAGATTTTTCATACTTCGTTGGGTCCTTATGAAGGATGGATGAGACGCATGCTGAATAATAAAAGTATTAAAGTTAATTTGATTAAGACGCAAATCCTTGATGCGGTCATGACATACGCCACTCTTCAGATTAAGAAAGATGTTGCAGGATTGATCACTTTCATTTCTCGGCCGCGTCCTTCTACTCATACAGTTATATGTAGATGGGGAGAGATGACCATTACTCTGGAAAGTGTAGCTGTGTTGATGAACCTGCCTGTTTCCGGAAGCTTCTTTTACAAACTTTCTGATGCAGAACGTCATGATTATGACGCTATACTTCGAAAGGCGGAAGAATTTGATGATTTGGAGAAGAAAGATACAAAATGCTTTTATACTTGGTGGGTGTCGGAGTGGTCTCCTGCAAATCCGAAACCAGATCAGGAGTTGGAAGATGAGCTCAGTGTGATTTCATTCCTGTCTTTGTGGCTATCCAGGGACATATTTGATGACGGCTCTGGAAGAAAGACCATAAGAGTTGATATCGTTATGTTTTCCATAAAGCTGTTAAAAGGTGAAGTCCTTCCTCTAGGTGCCTTGTTTCTTGGATCACTGTATTCTCATCTGGACGTCTTAGCAACGGATATGCATGCTTCCAACGGGTATAAGAAGGTGCAGTCGCATATCCACATTGCTTTTCTTCAGGCGTGTTTGTGGGAGCATTTCAAAAGATATGCTCCTGTTCCTGCAACTTCACTCAAGAGTTTGTATGGTGGTTCGAGGATACTCCGTTGGCAAAAGAGACGCCCCAAGACCGGTGTGAAGCTCGTGGATGTTTTTGACAATGTGCAATCCATAGATTTCCGTCCATGGGGACTGATCCATCCTTCCATTGTTCAACCAAAGACTTTTTCTATTGCTCCTGATGTTGTGCTACGTACTGATGCTGAAACCGCGAGTCTTGGAGAACTCATTTACTTGCGAAGCTGCATTCCGGGATATATACCGTCTTTATTCGATGAAGCATTTACCGTGACTCCGTACAACATTGACAAGGATGCTCGACAAATGGGATTTGACCAGGGTGTTCCATTTCTTCGTCCGTCGATGCCTTCAAAAGAACTTTTCCCGGACATGCTTAATGCTGATACGTTTACGTCAGTGCAGAGCCTTCCTTTCTTGCCTATCGGAAGAGATCCAGTGGTAACTGACAAGTATAAGGAATTTTGGAGGGAACAACTGTTAATTTTTCAGAAGTTCTCAGAGGAGGTTGTAACAGTTTCCCGCGGCGAACCATCTTCTGAAACTTTGAAGAAGCATTTTTGGTTGAAGTCACTCCCAGGTAAACGAACCAGAGCTGATGACTGTAGTCCCCAGGCAGGAGTGAGGTCTAAGAAGCAGGCATGTGGTTCCGTGGATTTCAATTCTTCAAATATGCAGGTACTTTTAAATCCCTTTCTAGAGACTCCTTTATCTTTCCAGAATAATCTCTTCCAAAGGTGATTCTTGTTTGAAATCAGGGGATCCGAAAGAAAAAGTTTCCACAAGATTGGCACGTATTCATAACGAGGAGTCCGGCAATGCTGATCTTCATGAGAAATCTAGCGCTCCTCTTAAGGAGTGGTCTGGCGATACTGATCCTCTTCAAGATAATGACAAAGATGGTGCAAGTTCGACTAAAAAGAGTGTCTCCCAAAATGGTAACCTCAGTGAGCTTGTAGATGAGGCTGTGACATAAATCAGCCTTCAGAGTGAAGCATACATCAGGAGGAATGCGGGAGAGATAACGTCTGCGATTGTTGAGGAGGATCCCCTTAAAGAACTCCATGAGGAGGTTCCAACTGATAAAGCAATCATGGTGACTTCTTCTGAAAGGCCTCCTGCAGCTGACAAGGCTCTTGTGACTGATGAAGCATTGGTAATGCATCCTGTTGTTCCTGGGGCTATCTTCGATCCTCCCTTCGATACCCCCCATGCAGGTCATGTGTTGGTTGGGAGATTCAGTGTGCCTGCTTAGTTCTAGGAGTTATACACGGTGATATGGAAGAAGCACGACCACATTGCTACCACCACGAAGCTCAAAAGTCGCATTGCATTGGTCAATCGCGTCCAAGAAGCTTTATTTTCTATTCACGGGATGAGCATCACGACTGGTCGTACTGTTTCTGAGGAGATGATTGAAGACTGGAAGTGCCACCGAGACGTGTTTGTGCAATACGATTTCAACGCCCCTTGGTTCTTCAAAGGGTTTTATGAAATCCAGGAGCCTCAGAAACTGCAATGTGAACTTCCCTCCACGGAATGTGTTACTCGCCAGGAAGAAGAGATTGAAAGGTTGTCTAAGGAGTTGAAGCTGAAACAGGCCGCGCTCCAAAGGATGAAAGATGCTCTTGCTCGGAAGGACAAGTTCCTGTTGAAGGACTTTCCTTGAAGGATTCGTTCCGCCTACTTGCGTTATTTCTTTAGATGCTTTTTTGAGTGATTGTAGGGATCTCCTTTCACAATTTGATTTTAGGTTTTGAACTAATAGGTGGTTGAATTTTGAATTGGTTTATTTTGAGATAGTTTTGTGAATGATTTTTCCGAAAGAGTTTATTCTAAAATGGAGTTTGCATCTTGGTTATGAATGATTGGACATGTCATATGAAATCGCAAATATCGTGTGAAAAGGGAAAAATGAAGGGAAACAAGCATGGTGTTTGATCATTGAATTTCTTTCTCCACGTGTGGGATGTCAAGTCCGAAGTAAATTCTAAAACTATCTTTCTTGTAAAATCGTTTGATAGAACTTACTTGCTCTTCGGAACCTCATTTGCATGAAACTGAATCTTCCCGAGCAATCTCTTCAAGGAAGTCGTACGCATTAATTTCTAGAAAGGGAAAGCAAATCTTCTGAATTAAGCTTCTCCTGAGCAATGCGCTTCAAGGCGTTGCATTCACTGGTAGGGTGATGAAGGAATTGATGATAATAGCAATATCTCGGATCTATCACTTCTTGATCAGTCGGTTGACGCCATACAGGAGGCAGCTCTACCTCTCCGTCTCACACCCATGCCTCCAACAACTCCAAGATCTTCTTCATTGGGAACGGGAAATGAGGATACCTTGAGTCCATCTTTTCTTGCGTTAGTGGACGTCGTGACGTCTCTCCGTGGCTTTGATGTGGGGCACGCTTCGGAGACGGAGTTGGAAAACCAGTGTGTGTCATCTTATCCGCGGCTCGCTTGACTGGATGACGGAATACGGAAGACGTCATAATATTATTGCTGAGTAAATGAGTTGAACGCTCCCATCCTCTGCACTCACGTGTTCCTTGATTGATTTCTCCCTCCTCGAGCATTTCTTCACTTGGTTGAAAGGTCGTTGTGGATTGGGTGGTCCTTTGAGCTTCGGCAAGAGTCTTGAGATATAAATCTTCCAATAAGGCTCCGTAAGCTGCAAATTCTTTTTTCTTTATTCGGCAAATGTTGTGGCATCCCGTATAAGTCTTTTCTTCTGTGGAGTTGCCTCAAGTCTCCATTGCAAGCTGGGCCATGTTGCTCGTCTCTCCGGAGTCCCCTGTGGTTGCGTGCTCTCTCTGCATCTCCGTTGGTAAAGGCATGACTTCTAGATAAGGATTCAACATTTAACCGTCTGGGTAAATGTTTGTCGAACCTTCTTGTAATTGAGTTTCTATATCATTCAAAATGCGAAATGTTTCGCTCTGCCTTCTATCGATACCAGCTTGATTTGCCAGGACATCCTCTAGCATTCTAGCCATACTTCCCATGATACCTGAATCATCTATGGTTTCCGAAGAATCTAGCGGGTGAGGATACATCGTGAGATGAAGACCGAGATGAAAACCAAAAATTAATAGGTTAATGATTGAATCGGACCCAAGATCTATCCCAAAATTGAGAAGGTTGGAACGAATACTGAGAATCCAATTTTGCAACTGAGAGATTAATCTCCCACTGTGGTCGCCAATTGTTTATGGGTATAAACTATTTCTGCTGTTTTTGGTGATTTGGGGTGTGTGGATGAGAAATGAATCTAAACCCTAAACAAATGCACTGCACGGGAGTGCTTTTTGATTCGAGAGATCAATCTGAACAATTCTGGCCTAAACCAAGAAATGGTCGTTCTAGACTTGCTTCGGTCACACAGTGAAGTAGATGGGGTTGATCTTAGGGAGGGAAGCGAAGAAGGTGTTGAGATCGTGAAGGTGTTGGTTATTTTTGACTTGTATCATACTACCGAACTGGTTTTCAATAATGTAAGCAAAGCTCTGTGTGTTTGAATACGTTGTATCAACACTTGGTTTCTGTCTTGTCTGTTGTAGAAATAGGGAAGAGAACCTATTTATACAACTCATAAAGCAAAACCCTCGCCTCTCGTGGGAAGTGGAGGAAGTGGAGTGATGGAGTAGTGGAGTTATGTTAGTGTCACACGATCAGTCTTTGCCCACTTCTCCCATCATCACTAACCATCCATGTCTTCCTGACACGTTCTTATGATGGCGCGTTGCAGGATGCACGCTGTAAACCACCAGAATAATACCCCAGTATGTATCCCCCAGTTTATGACATGCTTGATGTCTCGATTGTGTGGATCGTGGGACCCACAGAAAGTAGCATACGGTGCTAGGTTAAATAACTAAGTTATTTGGGAAATTGATATTTATGAAATATCGTGTGTATTTAATGCATGTAATGCATCGAATATATTCAATACGCATGAAGCCTCGTTGTTTTAAATCTTATCGAAGTAAGCCGCGGATTAACTGTCTCAAAACAGCTGCACGCATAGCTACCTTCAAGTGATCGTTTGGAGGCTGCGTAGGCAACCCCTCCCTTGTCCGATCACATGATGTGGTAGAGTGATGGATGGTGATCACCACGACACCTTATTGACCAACTAACTCCTAGCCTGGGCTGCATAACCAAGATGGTAGAGTTGGACGGACGAGATGATATATAAGGCTCATCTGCGACCATTGATGAAGTTTTAGGGTTTTGAAGAGGTTCGCAAGCATCACTCTTCAGCTTGGTTGAATCCAAGCATGGGAGACGTTTTTGGAAGGACCGACCGGGCACGTGTGTAGACGGCTTTCCGGTGTACACGTCTGTACCTCACTGTTCCATGAAGATGTGATCTAAGCCACTCAATTTGATAGGCAAAGAGGAGCGGCTGAGATTGATTTGCAACAGAAATCCCATGCCGCAAAGGAATGGGAATCCGCGCATCATGCTTACTTTGGGCGCGTCATGCTTACTTTGGCCGATCGGTCATGCATGTAGACGGGCCCACGATGATCATGTTGACATGCTCGGGCCCTTTTAAATTTACATCTACACCATCCGTCCAAGCTTGCGAAGATGGACGCTCGTGATCAATATGCGACACATGTAACATGCCGCAAACCCCAATTAGGGTTTTACACAGTTCACACCCGTGCATCTCCAACCAATCGGTTTTGCATGCAATGCTCTTCCTTTGGGGAGGCCGATCGTGTGGGGCCCAGGTTGGGCCGGTGGTGAACATGGTGATACCTGTTCGACAGTTATAGGCCTGATCTAAGTCATCCAAACATGTCGGTGAATTTGGATGGTCGTGATCGATTTAAGACCTTAGTGGAATTTCCCGCGACCTTTGAGCATCACGTCGTCCATACTTTGGGCAAACGCCCGTTGCTCTATGGATAGGTTAGGAGATGGTCGACCAGGAAGGTAGAGAGGGGGCCGGCCGGTTGTGCAGGACAAGCTTGTCTGACCGGTCATGGGATAATCCACGCCGTCCAATCATGCCGGCGAAGTTGGACGGTCGTGGCTGGTTTTGAGACTGCCGTTGGCGTTCTTGATCGTATGAGCTTCTTCCAAGATGCTACATACCAATTTTACCACCCTTTTCCAGGCTGGTATTTGGTGGATTTTGGGAGTATGGCATGTGTTCGACCGACCATGGCATAAACGGGCCCACTGGTGGTCATTTTGGTGATAGCTTGCTCCTGCTGAGGATTTTCTAGGCTGGTTAAATCATGCGGCCAATTTGCGTGGTCGTGATTGTTTCTGAGACTGATATGGACAGTCCAGATTCGAATATGCTCAATCGGGCTAGTATAACACACCGAGAGATGTATGCTCAATCGGGCTAGTATAACACACCGAGAGATGTAGCCTGTACGGGTATTTCGTACATCCTCATTATTGGCACTTGGAGATTCGTGTTACTCTGCTGAAAGCAATACTCAGTCGTCATGTCGTACCAATAATGAGAGTTCTGCGGGAACAACACAAGAAATACAAGGCTAATCGCGCATTAATTAATAATGCTATAAATTCACATGGTATATGAGATTGTTGCTACATGCTCCAACCTGGATGAATTTTGTGTATTTAATTCACAGGATACTGGGATTGTTGTCACATGCTCCCTTCTAGGTGAATTAGTAAAGCGAAGAAGTATTCATCACTTATTAGTGGCTTTATCCTTTGCAGGATGTCAGCGCATAAATTTGGTTTTACAATTTTAGCCCTAAACTAAAATCCACCATCAACAACAGGCATCACAAAACAAAAGTTGGAGATAATACCGAATAATAAAGTTATAGGATTGCAGAAATCAAAAACAAGATAAAGATGACATTAAAAGGGGTTGATCAAAACTTGGAAGCGATTAAGATGAAAATATTTGGGGATTTTGACTTGGTCAAAATCGCATTGACAATCGCTTGATCATTCGCCAGAACTTTCCCGAGTAAATTCCTCAACTGATATATTTTCAGCTGAATTTCACAATTTAAACCACCACGTATCTTGGATGGAGATATAATCATATGAAAAAGAAGAAAAGAATCAAGCTAGTTTAGTTTTGGTGAACAAATGGACCAAGAGAATATTATGCTAGTGGGCTTGACTAGTGAAAAAGCAAAGGAGGACTGAGGGCCTCAGGCAGTGAGCGACCAAAGTCCAGAGCATTGCAGAATATCCGAGAGGTATCCCAGAGTATCCCAACGCTTTTCGTAATTATTTCCTAGGTCCATATCATATAGGCGGAGTATAGAAATATTTTAGTCTCATTAAATAGGCGGAGTTCCAATTCCAAGGATATTTTTTCCGCATAGTAAGTTATTGTTTCTTGTCTTGGGAATGAGATAAAGGGAAAAACAAGAAAAGAGATGGATATTTAAAAATCCATATTTTTTCTTATTATAAGAGAATTGTCAAATTTCGCCTATATATTGTGGACAGTGGGAGTAGTAAAAAGAGATACTTTAAATGGAGTATCTGACACGTATCCCAAAATATCCCAAAGTATCTGACACTGATATGGCGTCCGATACAGATACATCACCTATTTAAATGTATTAATACAAAAAAAAATATTATAAATGATAAGGACATTGCTGTCATATAAAATATGACGGATAACGGATTACTGGTTTTACTTTTTAGTGCCTCTATTTTGTATTTATTGAGTATGCCTCGTAACACTCTTCCAAATGAAGCTAGTTTAGTAAGTTTAGTTCTTAGTTTAGGTGAACAAAAGGCCCAAGAGAAAACTATACTAGTGGGCTTGACTGGTCAAAGGATTCGACCAAAGTCCAGCGCATTCCAGTACTGTAGTAGCATGGATTTTAACGGGAGAGAATCCAGTGAGATCAAGAAAGAAACTACTAAAGGCCACAAGAATGATGTAAGATTAAGAAGGGAAAACGTTCTAAATCATGTTGTTAAGTCAATAATCAATGATACATACAGCATTTATTTTCAAGGGATTGAAAATGTCAACCCAAATCCTTATTCAAGCATTTTCGAATCTTCATAACCTTACTTAACCACTACTTATATGAGTTTGAAGATATCAACCCAAATACTCTAATCAACCATTTTGACTGTTCACCTAGCCATATATAAACACGCCCAAAGTACCAGACACTGATTTTTATTACCGATAAAAAAAGAAATAACCAGTGATGTTACGGCATAAGACGGAATAATTTTTGGTTATAATGATTTAAATAAATACTACAAATTATGATAAGATTTATTTTGACTAATGAGAACTTGTAGTTACGAAAATCTTAGATATTTATCATCCAAGTAATTATAAACTCGGTTACACTTGCAATTTATTAAAATAATAATTTTCGATAGAAATGCTTGGTAAATTATTTTATTTTGTCCAAAAATAACAATTTTTTAGTCGATCCCCAAAGATTAGTGATCTTTGATACTGATTTTGTGTTGTGTTCAGATCTTTATGCTGAATCTTTATTGGATGAGCAATAAATGTAATTACATCCTCCCAAAAAATTCTTCCTCGATCACTGGCACTATCGCCATGTGTTCGTTATCCATATGCATTGGTGATACTTTTCATGTATTATCTCATCTCATCTTTGTTGCATGGTTTCAGAGAAGCCACAAATCCCATTCTTTCATTCTCTTCACGGATCATCAATAGTTTCTTGTATAGTTGATGCATAAAGTATGGTCTTCCTTCATTTTCCTCCTCGAATGAACATCGATATTCTCTCATCGATATCGTTCTCTCAACTCCTCACGATATTCTTTAGCAACCTCAATAAGTTTCGTTATCCCTTTGTCAGCTTTAGATTTAGACGTCTCCAAAAGGTGTTCATGACTAAATTCTGGCAGAAGAACCATTTGTTTTGTCTTATCTTGGTTCACGGATTCCAAGTGTTTGTATGCCTCATTGTTCCTTGCAAAGTCTTTGCCGCATAGTTGTCATAACTGCGGTTTCTTATTTGATCTCTCCTGACTTCTTTTCCTCATCCTGAACATTTGGTTTGTCTGAGTTTCTGAACTTCTACTGTGCTCCTTTGGTTTTCCTAATAATGTGTTAATCATAAAGCAGTCATTTTAATTGGTAAGTATTTCAATGAAATAAAGTGTGATGGTAAATTAGTGATTATAGGTGGATAATAGGTGTATTTGAGAATGATAATTAGGGGGATGAGAAGTATAATAAAGTGAAGCAAACTGGTAATGGAGAGGAAGATCAGAGGAGTTAGATCGTGTTCAAGGCATTGCTTTTAGCCTTAAGCCTACTCTACCCTTATTTCAGCCATAAATAGATGACCATATTTGTCTCCGGTCTACTTAAAATAGGAAAAAAGTGATTTGTATAAACCCTAATTATGCAATGCATGTCCTAAATTTTAGCCTCAATTATGTTGCCCATGTTTGTAACGTTTCTTTGTGGAATAAGTTCTGAAAAAGCTAGCAGCCAAAGAGACCGAGATAGAAAATGACCGATTTAGAGAAATTAAACAATTAAATGCAGAGAATCGGGTTTCGTTTAGTAAAATAATGTCGAGAATGATGAAGGTATTGATGGTTGCCTTAAATATACTGAATCTCTTAATCTTCTCCATAACACCAAATCAGGAGTTGAAAATATGGAGGTAAATCATGAGAATAAAGACATATTTAGTGATAGTGATTGGATAGTAATTGAAGGTTTAGATGATGACGCTCAATCGTGTTATTATGGAGGAAAAGAGAATCAGGATCAAGAAAATAAAAAAATAAATTTAGCAGATGCAGCGAAAAAAGAAAACCACCCAAAAAGTCAGGAAGGTTTTTGAAAAGATTGAGGTTCAATGTCAGTGTAGCTTTGAAAAGGAATGCGATTACAAGCTAGATTATTGTCTCATTTGCAATGGTGCTAAGAATGCAAGCATGTCAGTCTTCATGGCTTAAAAATAGTATTTTTTCACTAAAATTAAATTATGCCTATGATTGAAGTGAAAAGTTTTGGTGATTCGTTATTTGGATAGATCTCAATTTTATTTAATTTTTTTTGATTACTTCCAAAAATGAAAAAAATGAGTCAAATGAAAATGAATTTTCTATATTTTTAGCATAATGTTCTTTGTTCTTAACAGGTTGATGAAGGGCAGTTAATTTATTTCCAGACAGAAATAAGGATTTTATATATTGTAACCGCAAATGTTCTAATGTTATTTGTTGTAGGTTGATGAAGGAGGGTTAATTCGATTTTAAAAAGATATAAGTCAAAAAAAAATTATTTTTTTAAGTAGCATTTAATTGGTAGGATTTTTTTATTGGCATATTAATTATTTTAATTGGCGAGGAACTAATTATGAGGATTATCAATGCATATATCCATAATTGAACGAGGTTACAAATCTTACATTTATCGGATGTCTTTGGCTGGGATGAGACTGGGGTGGATGAAACGTTTGTCTCTCAAAATGTTATCCAACCGTCGCAAACTCAAAAACGCCTTTTGTTTGTAATTCAACTATAAAAAATAAAAAATTGACTTGTATCTTTTGCATTCGACTCTATTTGAATTAACATACGTGCATATTATTGTTCCAAATCATATCTAACTGGTTATCAAATAAGAAATATTTCTTTTATTTGTTATGTTGGCAAAAGTTCTAATTGTTTTTCTTTATTTCTTGGTTGATAAAATATGGCTAATCTGTTAATATATCTTCTAACAAATAAATATTTTGTATGCTAATTTTTATAAGATAGTTATTTTTTAGTTTTATATCAATTAAAGTTGAGGATTTTTATGTTGGAACATTAATTTTGTTAATTGGTGAGGATATAATTATGAGGATTATCAAAGAATATATCCATAATTGAAGGAGGTTACAAATCTTACATCCATCGGATGTCTTTGGCTTGGATGAATTCTTTCCCTCTGTTACCAGAACAATTACTCTGAAACCCAGGATCAACTTGAATTAGGATTTTTGTCAATACCTAGAAATAACCTATGCCGTTACAACACTTCTTTAATCTTGATTTATGAATGATGTAATTTTTCTTTCCGATTTTTCAGTCGTGTTTAATTGCGAGATAAGTTTTTATTTTGTTTCAATCCAAAATAATCTTCATATTGGCATTGTAAAATTATCCATATAAATCATCCAAAAACCAACATTTAATCATTTAAGTAATAGTATGTACATATGCCTCATAAAAAAAATTTAAAAAAAACAGTCTCACTCCCCATCAGATTCACATTGCCACCACCAAATACAATTAATGCATAAATGATATTATGGTTTCATTTAATGTTTCTTTAAATATCTTGATTTAAGAGGTTATCTACTAATTAATGGTTAATATATTTGAATTCATAATGAAATAGGTTACCGAAACGACGACCATCGGATATCTTTGGCTGGGATGAGATTAGGATGGTCGGATGCAACGTTTGTCTCTCAAAATGTTATCCTACCGTCCAAGGCTCAAAAACCCCTTATGTTTTGTATTATAGATAAAAATATAACTAGTCCATATACACATCATCGTCGACAAGAAATGGAAAAATCTCAAGTCTAAATCAAAATTATCCTCCATCTATTTGTTTTGATATAGTGTCTGTACTTCCGTAATCGATGAAAATATTATCTGCAGATTGGTGGTCAAAATTATTATTATTATTGTGATTTTTGCTGATAGCGTGCGAGGAAGCTACGAAGATATTATTTATTTATTTTTATTAAAAGAAAAACTCATTACAAAAGAGAGTTCAGCAATTGACAGTCTAGCCAATAGTTAGTAAATTGCTGGGAGTAGCCCATTCTAGCCAAATTACACATGTCTTTAAAGTTTTTGGGATTGAAATCCTTACAAATTAAAGTACTGTAAATATTCATAAAATGCATATTTTTTGTCAATCGTACAGTTCACTTGCCATCATGTTGATCTTTCATCCCCTTGTATTGTCTTAGTAAGATTATTGTTGCTTCCTGCAATGTCTATTTTCCTGCATTTCAAAAAGTTCACCCATCTCACAGCTTCCAAAGCTGCTAAACAGTTACCTTTGTCTCTGGAGTGATCCCTAACTGAGTAACTTCGTCTACCAATGTCGGTACATGTCGTAGATTGTATGCATATACCAATTCATGTAAGCTTAGTGTTTGCATCATATTTAGCAAGATATTGATAAGTGCATAATTCATATGATTTTAGTGTCCATTCCATATTTGTTTTAGCTATTATTCTTGCATATTTCGTATTATTACTCTTGTTTTATCTTATTTTTCTCTATTAGGTGAATCATACACAAAGGATATACAAAGTGTTGAGAATATTTTGGAAGAGAAGTATTCCAATTTCCCAAGTCCAAGACAAGTGGAAGAAGTGCGACGAAAATGAGCAAAACGCTCAAAATCAAGAGAAGGACCAAAGACCAATCTTAGATCATTCAAATTAAGAATTTCTCATCATCATATTGAATAGAATTAAAATATAAAAATAATGCAAAAATAGTGAGGTCATTACGAGTTCGGATGAAGAAGTTGTGGTCAAACCAGTTTTTATCGAATACCGAAGATAGTAAAGTACGCATACCGGGTACGCATACTTAATTCCGAAAATTTCTGCTGGAATTTTAGATTGGCATACCAGGTACGTATACTTTATTAGTAGAAAAACGTGTATTCATACTTGGAAGTCCTAAGGTCACGTTTGGAGTCGTTATTTCGTATTTTTGGGTCGGGTTCTTGAACCAAACTAAATACGTGAAAGCCAAGCAATGTAAACCTATAAAAGGAGGTATTAGGTCATGAATGAAAGATCATCAAGGGATCACGAAATTGTGAACCTTGGAGAGAAGAAATCACACACAGATCGAAAGCTAGGGTTTCAAAGCGATTATCAATCGTAACGATATCTCTAAACTTTTCTCATATGTATATCATGGATGTTTCTACATCCATGAGTATCTAAACATGTTAGAGCATAACTCGGTCGACCTCGCATGCGTTGTTATCTCAAGCATGTTTATCAATGTTAGTGATCAAAACTATGAGTCTTCATTTCTAGTCTACATAGCTAAGTCTTGGACTAGGATAGAAAAGTGTAGTTGAGCTCAAGGACTTAATGGTGATTCATCATACAACGACGAAGATATACTCAAGGAACCTTGGAACTTCATCAACAAAAAGGTATGTGGAGAGTTGAACTTATCTATCACTCAAAAGTCTATCTCTTCTATCTCCTACTTCTTATGAGACAAAAGTTGTATGCTAAATAGACTGGATCATACACATTTGATATTTCGAGCCGAGTATATCTCGCCTATCTATATCTCGAAATCATGTGTTGGTAAAGCGTTTCGCTTTGATCGGGTTTATCTTCACCTAATGACGAAATTCATAATATTTCAATCACTTTGAAAATTGCTTTGACGAGAAATAGTGTAACAACTATATAACGTCCTCTAAGAATGTTTCAATGGTTGGAATGAGTGTTTAGGTCTATATAACGAATGATGGATATAATCATTGTGTGGAAACACATATGTGCATAAGTCTTATTCCTTAATCCGAAGTTTGCGAACTTTGTTGATTGAGAGAAACCGGAGGAATTGGCTTTTCCAAGTCCGCGAACTCAGTGCGCGAACTGACGAAAGTTCTCTTGTCGAGAATTTCTGCTGGGATTTTCCAAAAACTCGTTTTCGTGTTTAGTACGCGAACACACTCCACCAACCTAGTCCGTGAACTAGCAGAAGTCTTACTCGTTTTGGCAAGGATGCCGAGATTTTCTGCTGAGTTTGGAAAACTCTGCCGGTTATCTTAAGTCCTCGAACTTGTTTGCGTACTTGAGTGGGTTATGATCTAAAGATGTGCTATGAATATGAAACTTAAATTACTAAGGAATGCAGTATGAAAACCGTGACTATAAAGTTCATGAGCCGATTCAATCTAATCGAATCATCTTTGTTTCAATTGTGTCTTGTGTAGTTACATAAGATCTCATAGCAATTGAACAACTCTCTAACTAGTTCATTTGAGTCAATTGAACTAGTTATGGTGAAGAAGAACAAGGTTAATATGAAATGCTCATATGGTTAACCTTTTGGGTTACTATGTTGAACCAACATACACGTACACGTTTGGGCACGGTTTTCACAAACCCAGTAAACATATATCTCAAGTGTATGCGACAAGCTAAGTTTTCGATCTAACAGTTGAGAAATATTAGCTTGAATCTAAATCAGGTTTTCATCTAACCGTGAATATTGATTGCTTTGTAACTAAGGAAAAACCCTGATTTGAAGACTATATATAGGAGACATCTAGTATTGGGAAAAATCAATCCCCACACGTCTGTGTGATACTAGTTCGCTCTCTAGAGTCGATTCTCCCCTAACCTTTGGTTTTTTCTCTAAAACCAGGTTAACGACTTAAAGACTTCATTGGGATTGTGAAGCCAAACCGATACTACTTTTATCGTAGTTGTATGATCTGATCTTGCATCTTCTATCGTACGAGTACAATATTTGATTGGATTGAGATCATGAGAGTTCTCCGATAGGCAAGATAAAGAAGTCACAAACATCTTCGTCTCACTGTTTGTGATTCCTCGACGTCCTCTTGTGTATTCAAGTATGACTGTTGAGAGGTGATTGATTAATCTACGCTGTTCTTCGGGAATATAAGACCGGATTATCAATTGGTTCCTGTTCACCTTGATTTCATATCTTAAGACGGAACAAAAACCTAGAGTTTTTCTGTGGGAGACAGATTTATCCATTGATAGACTTTTCTGTGTGAGACTGATTTGTTTATTATCAAGTCTGCGATTTTGGATTGCAGCAACTCTTGGTTGTGGGTGAGATCAGCTAAGGGAATCAAGTGCGCAGTATCCTGCTGGGATCAGAGGCGTAGGAGTACAATTGTACCTTGAATTAGTGGGAGACTGATTGGGGTTCAACTATAGTCCAGTCCGAAGTTAGCTTGGAGTAGGCTAGTGTCTGTATCGGCTTAATACAGTGTGTATTCAATCTGGACTAGGTCCCGGGGTTTTTCTGCATTTGCGATTTCCTCGTTAACAAAATTTCTGGTGTCTGTGTTATTTCATTTTCCGCATTATATTGTTTATCTTTATAATTGAAATAATACAGGTTGTGCGTTAAAAGTTAATCGATTGGAGATCCGACCTTGTGGTTGTCGATTTCATTGATTAACACTTGGACACTGGTCTTTGGTATCGTCCAAGTTATTCCTTGTATTTGATAAAAACTCACTATTGTTTTTAGCTTGAGTAAAAATCAAATCAAGAGAGAGATATTAACTCCTTGAGATACTTTTATCTAGATTGAGTCTGATTGTATAGTTGATTCTCTAGCAAAGTATTTTGGAGTTAGTCCATACATATTCCTAAGCGAAATATTGGGTGGTGTTGTTATACCCCCGCTTTTTCAATTGGTCTCAGAGCAGGCAAACACGTTAAAGACCTTATAAGTATGTGTTTGTGGCAATCTGAGTCTGTGAATGGAATCTCATAAGAATACCAGAATGCCTCCTAAAGATGTCAACTTTGTCAAGTGTCTCGAAAATACCTCAAAGGATCACTCCTTAGCTGATTCTTCCGAATCCCGAGGTAGGAAGACTGTCTCATTTTGTGTCAGCTACTCTTTCTCCAATGAGACATTGGACATAATGGCTAAAGCTGAAATGGAGCTCACCAGAATTTCAAAAAATTCTACAGAGTTTGTTGATCTCAAGGATCGTGTACAGCTCTTTGATGAATTCGAGAAGTCTATTGATCGTGAACAGGTACTCTACAACATTATAGGGTCATTCTCTAAGGAAATTGATAAACTTCTTCAAGAAAACAATCAACAGCGTGAAAATATTTATGATCTTGAAAAGCTGGTTAAAGAAGGCTCAATTAGAGAAAAATGTTTAATCAAGACGCATTCATCTGATCTAGAAAAACTTCGTGTTGAGAAAGAGAAACTTGAGCATCACTTGCTCTAGCCCATGGACGATGTAAATCCTTGGGAAAGGAAAACTCTGTCTTAAGAAGAAATTCTTCTGCCCAAACTAATTCTCACGAGTTACCGTACAGAATGAAATCTTCTCCAGATGAAGATTGTGTTAAAAAGGGTTTTAATAACTTACAATCTTCTCTGACTGCTATGAAGTCTAAACAAGTGTATGATGTTTCTTCTCCTCCACGAACCTGTAACTTATGTGGAAAAGGAAATCAGTATGCTATTCATTGTTTTGCCAAAAATAAACAAGTCTTTAAACTTCAAAAATTTCTTCTTTCTACTGTCAATGGAGTAAATAGTCAGATGACTGCTGCAGTGAACCTCGCTTCCACACGGAACCAGGCATCTGATAAGAGTGATCTCTCTCCTAGAAATCATTACAGGACACTGGTAAATCCTAGTGGTATAAATCATACTACCTATGAAAGCATGTGTTGTGCTTATAAGAACAACTCTGGTAAATTTAAGTCTAGTGTATGGAGACCATTTTCGGAAAATCCCCTAGAACCCATTTCTAGAGGTCCTAGACTTTGTTATCAGAAAGATTCCTCACCTGTGATTCCCAGAGGGACTGTGAGACGTTCTCCCGTATCTGGAAACTTCCAAGGAAGGACAAGAAATTCTAAGTTCAGATATCCTAGAGGAAATAACTGTTATTCTCACAGAACCTATGGTGAGACCGTGTCTCCCTCTTCTACCTAGTAGCAGAAAGTCTATTCTTGTGTCTAACTTGAGAGATAAAAGAATGAGGATTTGTGAGATGCTCAAGTATTGTGCTGTTTTTCTCCAGTTTGTATATCTTATGATGTTATGTTGTTAGTACTTCTTTCCTTTGTCACTATGATATTTTGGAGATAGAGAATCTTTGAAAGCATGGTATTCAGTTTTCCTAATTTAGGCCATTTTTACTTTGGCTGGTCCACGAACGTCCGTGTCTCCTCAAGAAACTTTAGGGTTTCCATCTAGGGTCCTCACGAACATATATAAGTCTTATATGTGTTTCTTTATTCTTCAGAAAGGAACTCTATGGAATCTGTTCCCAAAGAAGAAGTTAACCCTATGGTTGAGGATGATCTCAAAGGATGTGTTTCTGGTCAAGATTTTATTTTGAAGAAGATGTTTGAAAGAAAAGAGTATAACTGTTGGATTGGAGAATCTGTCAAGGATATGATTCGTGTTCAAAATGAAGTCAAGAACGAACTTGCTAACCTTCAACTGCAGATGAACCAGCTTTTTGATGGACAAAAAAAAATCCTTGGTACTCGAAATATCTTGATCAGGAATTAAAAAAAAAAGTTATCCTTGCCTACGCAAAGGCTCGCCATTATGCTCGCACTATTGATTTGAAAAGTCAACATTCTAACTTTTGAACATGGTGTTTCTACAGTCAACAGGATCAAGGATATCAGTGACTCCTATTTCGATGGACCATTTCAGAGGTATGAAATCATCAAGGAAAACTGAGGTTACCTAGTAAGTCTTTTTTTTGGATTAGTTGGAAGAATAACTAGCGTTTTCAATAGCAAAGATTGTGACTACACATAGATATTTTGTTTTCATCTTCTTATGTTTATTTTTTAGGTTTATTGGTTTTAAATTCTAAAAATATTTGGAGGATGATGTTATTGCAGTATTAATCTTTATGATTTTGTGATATTGCAATATTTTTATGGGATATGTATTGTTTGCGTCCGTGAACTTGAAGGTCCCATATGTTGTCAAAAATAAAGTCGTTCATGAATTGGTTTTTGTATTGATGAAAGGACAAATGGACTTTCGACAAATACAAAAGTTATGCCTATGCAGTCATTAATTTGATAGAAAATAGGATAAAAAAATTTGTGTGACAAGGATAAAGTCTATTATGTCATTATGCATATAGTAATGGAAAGATAGAATAGATCCTTGTATGTATTCCGCGGTATTGATCTTCTTTGATCCATTCTTTTTGTATTACCGTGAAGGCTCCATTGTGTGTCTCATGTTGAGCACGATACAACTAAGTCGATTATTCTTATTGGCTTTGTTGTTTGTTCCATAAGATGCTATATATTGAGCATTATGAACTAAATTAATCATCTTGGTTGGTTATTTAGTTATTTTCTCCGAAAGTCTTCTTTTGTCGAGCAAAAATTTTGACAATTAAATTGATTACCTTCATGATTAGTTTGGTTGTTTGTATTCCAATTAGATTAATTATGGGTTCTCTTGTAATTAGTCTAGTTGAGTTTTCATATATTCCACAAGTTTTTGTGTTGAGTATATGAACGGCTATACTCACTATGTTCTATTAGTTGATGTAGTCGTATATTCTGTAAGGTTTTCCTTATGTTGAGTATGTGAACGATTAAGTTAGTCATCTCCGTATGATTACCTTAGTCGTAGCTCCGTAAGTTTACTTATGTTGAGCACAATCAATTAAATTGATCACTTTTGTGGTTTGATTTAGTTGCATATTCCAATTAAATTAATCATGGTTTACTTGTGATTAATTCGATTGAGTTTTGGATATAGAAAATCATTTTCCTACGGTTTTTGGTGTCCAATTAAAATCCTTCTTTTCTTTCGAAATTAAGGTCGCTCTTGTTGTTCTCTCGGGAATGACATCAAATGGGGGAGAGTTCTTTTGAACTTGTGCTTAATGGTAATATCTTGCGGGGTGTGCGGCTGTGGAATTTTATAGGGGTTATCTTGTATCTCAAAACTCCTTGATGAATGCATTTAGCTACGGCTTTATGATTGCATCTAAATTAAGTTGGTTTGTATTTCTTCTTTTAGTCTATGAAACGTCTCTTCGCGGAAATTTCATTAGGATCCCGTTCTTGTACCTTTGCCAATTTTATTGACAAAAAGGGGGAGAATTAATGTGTAGTTCTACTACATATGCATATGGTTTTCGGATCATTGTGTAAGGGGGAGTGGTTTCCATGTGAGATGGAGTATTGACTATGGGGGAGTGATACATATCACCGTAGTATTATTGTGAAAGTCGTGATGCAATTGGACTTTGATGTTACATAATAATACTATGTCACTGTATAATAATGATCGAGAATCTCGATTTCACTCATTGTTATAGCTACGGATCTTCAACAACGGTGATGCTAAACTTACAACCTTTGGGATCATTGGAGTACTTGGAAGGACGAAGATTTCAGGGAACGTTGAATATTAGACTATGGAATAGGAGCCACTAAAGTTTATCTTTTTTGTATTCCATATGTATTAATAGTTTTGTCACTAAAATTGACAAAGGGGGAGATTGTTAGAGCATAGCTCGGTTGACCTCGCATGCGTTGCTATATCAAGCATGTTTGTCAATGTTAGTGATCAAAACTATGAGTTTTGATTTCTAGTCTACATAGATAAGTCTCAGACTAGGATAAAAAAGTGTAGTTGAGATCAAGAACTTCAAGGCGATTCATCATACAACGACGAATATCTACTCAAGGAACCATGGAACTTCATCAACAAAAATGTATGTCGAGACTTGAACTTATCTATCACTCAAAAGTCTATCTCTTCTATCTCCTACTTCTTATGAGACAAAAGTCGTATGCTATATAGACTGGATCATACACATTTAATATGTCGAGCCGAGTATATCTCGCCTATCTATATCTCGAAATCATGTGTTGGTAAAACGTTTAGCTTTGATCGGGTTTATCTTCACCTAATGACGAAAGTCATAATGTTTCAATCACTTTGAAAATCGCTTTGACGATAAATAGTGTAACAACTATATAACGTCCTCTAAGAATGTTTCAATGGTTGGAATGAGAGTTTAGGTCTATATAACCAATGATGGATATAAGCATTGTGTGGAAACACATATGTGCATAAGTCCTATTCCTTAATCTGAAGTTTGCGAACTTTGTTGATTGAGAGAAACCGGAGGAATTGGCTTTGCCAAGTCCGAAAACTGAAGGAAGTTCTCTTGCCGAGAATTTCTGTTGGGATTTTCCAAAAACTCGTTTGCGTGTTTAGTCCGCGAACTCACTCCGCCAACCTAGTCCGCGAACTGGCGGAAGTCTCCTTGCCGATGTTTTCTGCTGAGTTTGGAAAACTCTGCCGGTTATCTTAAGTCCGCGAACTTGTTTGCGTAGTTGAGTGGGTTATGATCTAAAGATGTGCTCTGAACATGAAACTTAAATTACTAAGCAATGCAGTATGCTAACCGTGACTATAAAGTTCATGAGCCGATTCAATCGAATCGAATCATCTTTGTTTCAATTGTGTCTTGTGTAGTTACATAAGATCTCATAGCAATTGAACAACTCTCTAACTAGTTCATTTGAGTCAATTGAACTAGTTATGGTGAAGAAGAACAAGGTTAATATGAAATGCTCATATGGTTAACCTTTTGGGTTACTATGTTGAACCAACATACACGTACTCGTTTGGGCACGGTTTTCACAAACCCAGTAAACATATATCTCAAGTGAGTGCGACAAGCTAAGTTTTCGATCTAACGGTTGAGAAATATTAGCTTGAATAAAAATCAGGTTTTCATCTAACGGTGAATATTGATTGCTTTGTAACTAAGGCAAAACCCTGATTTGAAGACTATATATAGGAGACATCTAGCATTGGGAAAAACCAATCCCCACACGTCTGTGTGATACTAGTGCGCTCTGTAGAGTCGATTCTCCTCTAACCTTTGGTTTTCTTCTCTAAAACCAGGTTAACGACTTAAAGACTTCATTGGGATTGTGAAGCCAGACCGATACTACTTTTATCGTAGTTGTATGATCTGATCTTGCATCTTCTATCTTACGAGTACAATCTTTGATTGGCTTGAGATCGTGAGAGTTCTCCGATAGGCAAGATAAAGAAGTCACAAACATCTCCGTCTCACTGTTTGTGATTCCTCGACGTCCTCTTGTGTATTCAAGTAAGACTGTTGAGAGGTGATTGATTAATCTAGGTTGTTCTTCGGGAATATAAGACCGGATTATCAATTGGTTCCTATTCACATTGATTTCATATCTTAAGACGGAACAAAAACCTAGGATTTTTCTGTGGGAGACAGATTTATCCTTTGATAGACTTTTCTGTGTGAGACAGATTTGTTTATTATCAAGTCTGCGATTTTGGGTTACAACAACTCTTGGTTGTGGGCGAGATTAGCTAGGAGAATCAAGTGCGCAGTATCCTGCTGGGATCAGAGGCGTAGGAGTACAACTGTACCTTGAATTAGTGGGAGACTGATTGGGGTTCAACTATAGGCCAGTCCGAAGTTAGCTAGGAGTAGGCTAGTGTTTGTAGCGGCTTAATACAGTGTGTATTCAATCTGGACTAGGTCCCGGGGTTTTTCTGCATTTGTGATTTCCTCGTTAACAAAATTTCTGGTGTCTGTGTTATTTCATTTTCCGCATTATATTGTTTATCTTGATAATTGAAATAATACAGGTTGTGCGTTAAAGGTTAATCGATTGGAGATCCGACCTTGTGGTTGTCGATTTCATTGATTAACACTTGGACATTGGTCTTTGGTACCGTCCAAGTTATTCCTTGTATTTGATAAAGACTCGCTATTGTTTTTAGGTTGAGTAAAAATCAAATCAAGAGAGAGATATTAACTCCTTGAGATACTTTTATCTAGATTGAGTCTGACTGTCTAGTTGATTCTCTAGCAAAGTATCTCGGAGTTAGTCCATACAGATTACTAAGCGAAATATTGGGTGGTGTTGTTAGACTCCCGCTTTTTCAAAACACCTATTCACTGAGGATGAATTCTAAGTTGTAAACAAGATTTGAGTTATTATATTAATCTACGTTGAAGTTCTTCATATGATTATCGTTTGTTTATACTATAATGAATATTTATGATTGATTGATAGATTGTTTAGGTGGCCAAATAAATTGATTTGTTGATTCAATCTATTGCTAGTATTAAGTTAGGAGATAAGTAATCGTCGAAAAACTTGTACACAAGTAGAGAACACAAAACCTTGAAGAGGGATTCCGTGGAGCGATTGTGTGTATAAAAAACACTACAAAGTGGACCTTGATCTAAGAGTCTAACTAGTAGGATCAATCTATAAATTCACAAAAGATAAAGCATTCGATTAGATTACACCTTGAATGATCTACTACTTGGTGGTTCGTTGAATAGAATCTGGTAGGCGAGAACTTCTGTATCCAGTGATATAAGGAATTTATGGGATAACACTGATCTAGCTGTTATTCCACGGTTGGTGATAATCTATGATTAACGACGAGTACGAAAATATAATAACTCATTGACAGCTTATTAACGAAGAAGGATTCCTCGATCATCTCTCTCTCTATTGATTACAATACAACTTTATTTGCTTTGATTATTTATTTTGTTCACAATCTAAAAACAAAACCCCCCTTTGCGACACTTCAACAACTAAAACTCACTGCTCTTTGTCGGAATGATCCTTACTTCCATTATATTACCAGTTGTGTGGAAATAAGATTCTTAATTTGTTGAGCCTACGACACCCATCAGATAATAAAAATTTATTTAGTCATTTTTTAGCATATTCGCAGGGCTTGGTATTGTTCATGGATTGGTAGGAGGAAGTTGGGTATTTGCATAGTAATCCAGATGTTCCATGATCAGGTTACATGTGTGAATATGACTAGGTTTTTTCCCTTGAAAGGTGGCCTCACATCTTGTTTTCAATACAAACCAGCATATCGTAGCGCATATTTCTGCCCAACTTCCCCAGTGAGAGAGGCAGTTGTATTCCTTGAACCAGTTGGAACACCATTCAGTAGTAGTTTTGATTCTCCACTGATTTTCCTAATTAGAATTTCTCCACTGATTTTCCTAATTAGAATTTCTCCTCAAGAACCTTAGCTCAATTCATCTTCTCATTCTCCCTAGAATTTAGTTTTCTAATTTCTCATATTATTTCCCTTTGATAAAAAAAGAACCTTATATATAATAATGCCAACATAAATACACTTAAACATTTTTATTTATTTTATTTAGAGTCGGGATCCCTAAACAAAATGGTTTGAAAAACCATTTTAACAAAGCTTCTAACCCATTAAATTTTACTTATCCAACGGTAGTTAATTTCAGCTGACATGTCATCTAACTAGCACTCTTCTCTGTTTGGCTCGTAAGACGAGTGAAAAAACGTTAATATACGGAAGAAAAATTCGAAAAAAATGTTCCAACTTTATCTAGATCTTTCTTTTACTGGGCAACCATGAATCCATGATTTTTATTTTTCCAGGAAAGACAAAACTTATCTTCTCGATTCCTTTGTTTAAAGACGTGGTATTTATTAGAAATCCTACGATATTGAATTGTAGAAGATTAATGATGAAAACCCTTGCAAAGTGTTTATAGTGTTCATAGCATTGACCTAACTTATTCTTATTTTTTTGGCCATGGAATGTATTTTTCACCTTTTCTTTCGAGCTTAATTAAAGAGTGTACGAGGAACAATTGTTTTATGTACCAGATTTAAAGATGGCTTCCGTTAGTATTCCATCATACTATTAGGTATAACATTATTGTCATTGAAGAAGAATCATTTTAGGAAAATGGATTTGACTATAAGACTAAATTCACATGATGAATTTTCAATCAATAAATTAACATAATTCTTTCGATAGATTATAATGTAATGATTGAACAACAAAGTAAAATCTTATGATTGATCTTGATGATCAACAATGATTTTGGATTTGGGTTTCCTCATAAAAGTAAGTAATAGGGTTGCAAAGCGAAAGTTTTTCCTTTTACTTATTATCTTCTTCTTTTTTTTTCCGAAATTTTTCCTCAAATGTCTCAATAAAACCATTGCAACCAAACACGGAATAGAATCAGTTACTCCTCCACGTAAGCAACTGCATGAACTATTAGATTTATGAAATCTAACGTCATGTAGGTTTTGTCAAACTACTTTGTCAAAAGGTTTTGTTGATGGATCCCGACTCTTTTATTTATTCAAAATGTCTTTTCATTTTTCTCTCAATTTTATTCAAACATTAAAATTAGCTAGGTGATTATATTCTCACCCAAACTTGTGGCTTTCCTAGTTCAAGCAACCCACCTAGTCTAAGGAAAAGAAACAATATTCTAAACCACATGGTTAGCTAAGTTGGGTATAGCCCGACCCGAAATGTAAACTAAAATACAAGGTATTACATTCTACCACCCTTAAAAGAAATTTCGTCCCGAAATTTAAAATATACTTATAATCTCAAAAGTTCACTTTGTATAGATAAAATAATAAATAACAAAACAATCCAGCACACAACAAGCTATTCGCATGAATTCCACAAAAGCAAGTATACAACTTAAAACATGGACGAGTAATAGACCAATCAAATCAAACAAGCATGCATAACAACATATTACAAAAATATTTTATTTTACGGTCCCATTCAAGATCTAAAGCCTAGAGCTCTGATACCAACTTGTAACACCCTGAGTTCCAGACCAGGGTCAAACCCATATGCAGATCCGAACTCGAAGCGTTACGGGTCGGAAAGAGAATTATGCGTATATCTATTTTTATTGTTTAAGTCATTTCACCAAACATAATTTAACCTTTCTAACTTGAATTTAAACATATGAATTAGCTAATCATCTTTAACAACATTTTAGTTCAAATTTACATTTCAAACAATTACAAGAGAACAACACAATACTAAGCTACTCATTCCTAGCTTCCGCTGCGCAACTCTGATAACTCTGCAAGGATGTCAATTGGGGTGAGATGACAGCTCAATAGAATGCACCCCCATTATCTAAAGATGCGTAAACATAATCATTTTGTCAAGGAAAAACATATACCAAGAAACACATTATGATTCCAACGAATCTATGTTATATTCAACAATCACATTACCAAAAAATGTTTATAATAAACTATCTTATTTAAATCCTAATCATGAATTCACGACGCCAATAATATTTCCAACAAATCATTAAACAGAGATTTCAACATACAATTCACAAACTAATAATATCACTAACAAACCATGAGTTCACAATACCAAAATAATTGTCAACGAGTCATTCATCAATGATTCAACACATATGTTCACGTATTAATATAGTCATAGAGAAACCATGAGTTCACGGTACGAAAACCTTGGTTCGTACTCCCACCTCTTGTTTATCGGCACGGACAACCTCCATCGATGGTCAGGAACAAAAGTTCCTATAGGGATCATACCCATCTGCTCTCGGGGATCATTACCCGTTTCATTCACGGTACGCAAACCTTGGTTCATACATCCACCTATCGTTTACCGGCACGGACAGCCTCCATCGATGGTCGGGAAACACAAGTTCCCATGGGGATCATTACCCATTTAACTTTCGGGTATCATTACCCGCCGTTAGCATGAAATCATATTTCATCTAACGGAAAAACATGAACTCATTTCATTTTTAAAATCTTTTTTTTTTAGACTCAACACAAGCAACCATAGCTTAAGAACATAAATTTCTTTGAAACATTTCTACAAACAAGTTAACTGCATACATTTTACATCATCATTTTAAGGTGATAACTTTATCCGATCAACCTAAAAATTATAGTGAAAATTCCTGACATCATCACGTATAACATATCCAAATTTCATAGTAAATCAACGGTTAAAAAAAAGATATTGAATTTCCAATAACATCCTCAAAAATGGGCAGATTATATATCATTACTAAACAATTCATGTTAAATTCATAGTAACCTCAAATTGAGCAAATCCAATTGAAAATGAAAAATAACATACAAATCTATAACTTTCATTCAGATCAAAACTTATTCTAACATAATTAAGGTTACCTAAATCAGGCAAACACATGACAAAGAGAAACTACACAGAATTTCAGAAATCATAATCAAAATTGCAAGAAACATTCATCGGTAAATGTATGGTAGATTATTCTCAAATTTTAACCAGTAAAACCCAATCATGTTATATATCATAAGAACCAACCTGACCATCAATCAGATGCATAATATTACGCAAATAAATTTCAGAAGCCTAACTATACAAAATCATAAAAGAAAACACACAAGGACAAACACCAAAAGAAAAAAGGTTTCACATTCTACCTCAACTCCATTGATTCTCCATTGATTTTCCTAATTAGAATTTCTCCTCAAGAACCTTAGCTCAATTCATCTTCTCATTCTCCCTAGATTTTAGTTTTCCAATTTCTTATATTATTTCCCTTTGATAAAAAAAGAACCTTATATATAATAATAATGCCAACATAAATACACTTAAACATTTTTATTTATTTTATTTATTCAAAATGTCCTTTCATTTTTCTCTCAATTTTATTCAAACATTAAAATTAACTAGGTGATTATATTCTCACCCAACCTTGTGGCTTTCCTAGTTCAAGCAACCCACCTAGTCTAAGGAAAAGAAACAATATTCTAAACCACATGGTTAGCTAAGTTGGGTATAACCCGACCCGAAATGTTAACTAAAATACAGGGTATTACACACTTAGTCCAAACTTCCTTAGTAAACTCACATTCCATAAACATATGTCTAATGGTTTCCGGGTGGTTCTTATAGAGATTGCAGGCAGGATCTATGTGAGACATAAACAAAGATAAATGTGCATTAAGGGGGAGAATATTAGTTTTTAGTTTCCAGGCGAACATCTGGATCCTACGTATGGTTTTCATGTTTCACAATTTTTTTGCACTTTTCTTGATTGGTTGACTGTTTTTGTAAACAAGAATATTATACATAGATTTAATAGTGAAAACCCCTTGAGGGTTGTGGAGCCAACGGAGGGTATCGGTTTTTCCTAGTTGGAAGTTGATAATGAGAACATATAAAACATCGGCTTCAGAGATAGAGAGCTGAAAAGAAGAGGAATGTTCCATTGATTATTTTCAGTAAGATCACTGACTAAGGTTGGTTGGTTAGGATTGGATTGGATTGATAGAGAGGATTAAGTGGTTCAGTTTGAACTGGAATCCATACTGTTAGAGCATAGATCGGTCAACCTCGCATGTGTTGCTATCTCAAGCATGTTTGTCAATATTAGTGATCAAACCTATAAGTCTTCATTTCTAGCCTACATAGCTAAGTCTCGGACTAGGATAGAAAATTGTAGTTGAGCTCAAGGACTTCATGGAAATTCATCATACAACGACGAAGTTCTATACAAGGAACCGTTGAACTTCATCAACAAAAAGGTATGTGGAGACTTGAACTTATCTATCACTCAAAAGTCTATCTCTTCTATCTCCTACTTCTTATGAGACAAAAGTCGTATGCTATATAGACTAGATCATACACATTTGACATTTCGAGCTGAGAATTCATTGCTTATCTTTTATCTCGAAATCGTGTGTTGGTAAAGCGTTTCGCTTTGATCAAATTTATCTTCACCTAGTGACGAAAGTCATGAAAAGTTTCTATCACTTTGAGAATTGCTCTGACGTGAATCGGTCTGTGAATAACGGCTACATAGAGTCCTCTGAGAGTGTCTCAATGATTGAAATGATAGTTTAGCTTACATAACCATGTATTCCTTGAACCGAAGTTTTCGAACTTTGTTGATCAAGAGAAATCAGGAGGATTGTGGAATTGGCTTGCCAAGTCCGCGAACTGTCGGAAGTTCTCGAACGAGAATTTCTGCTGGATTTTCCAAAACTCGTTTGTGTGATAATTCCGCGAACTCAGTCCACGAACCCAGTCCGCGAACTGGCGGAAGTTCTCTTTCCGAGAATTTCTGCTGAGGTTGGAAAACTCAACCGATTAACTTAAGCCCGCGAACTTGTTTGTGAACTTAAGAGGTTATGATATAAATATGTGCTCTGAACATGAAACACTAAATTATTAAGGAATGATTTATGCAAACCGTGGCTATAATGTTCATGAGTCGATTCAATCGAATCGAATCATCTTTGTTTCAATTGTGTCTTGTATAGTTACATAAGATATCATAGTAATTGAACAACTGTTTAACTAGTTCATTTGAGTCAATTGAACTAGTTATGGTGAAGAAGAACAAGGTTAATATGAAATGCTCATATGGTTAAACATTTGGGTTACTATGTTGAACCAACATACACGTACACGTTTGGGCATGGTTTTCACGAACCCAGTAAACGTCTACCCAAGTGTGTGTGACAAGCTAAGTTTTCGATCTAACGGTTGAGAAATATTAGCTTGAATCTAAATTAATTTTTCATCCAACGGTGAATAAGGATTGCTTTGTAACTAAAGAAAAACCCTGATTTGAAGGCTATATAAAGGAGACATCTAGCATTGTGAAAAACTAATCCCCACACGTCTGTGTGCTACTAGTGCGCCCACTAGAGTCGATATCCATTAAACTTTGATTTTCTTCTCTAAAATCTGGTTAACGACTTAAAGACTTCATTAGGATTGTGAAGCCAGACCGATACTACTTTATCGTAGTTGTCTGATCTGATCTTGCATCTTCTATCGTACGAGTACAATATATTGATTGGCTTGAGATCGTGAGAGTTCTCCGATAGGAAAGATAAAGAAGTCACAAACATCTTCGTCTCACTGTTTGTGATTCCTCGATAATTCGCTTGTGTAGTCAGGAAGGATTGTAGAGAGGTGATTGATTAATCTAGGTTGTTCTTCGGGAATATAAGACCGAATTATCAATTGGTTGATTGTTCACCTTGATTTTATATCAAAAGACAGAACAAAACCTAGGGTTTATCTGTGGGAGAAATATTTATCCTTTGATAGACTTTTCTGTGTGAGACAGATCTGTTTATTATCAAGTCTGTGATTTTGGGTTGCAACAACTCTTGGTTGTGGGTGACATCAGCTAAGGGAATCAAGTGCGCAGTATCCTGCTGGGATCAGAGGCGTAGGAGTACAACTGTACCTTGGATCGGTGGGAGACTGATTGGGGTTCAACTATAGTCCAGTCCGAAGTTAGTTTGCAGTAGGCTAGTGTCTGTAGCGGCTTAATACATTGTGTATTCAATATGTACTAGGTCCTGGGGTTTTTCTGCATTTGCGGTTTCCTCGTTAACAAAATTCATGGTATCTGTGTTATTTCTTTTCCGCGTTATATTTTATATAATTGAAATAATACAGGTTGTGCGTTCGTGATCATCAATTGGAAATCCAACCTTTAGTTGTTGATTGATATTGATTGATCCTTGGACATTGGTTGTAGTTGCATGAAATCCTACACTACACCCCTCACAAGATTTCATTAACATTCAACTCATTTTTGGATTAACCATCTTAATTTTATTGATGAATCTATGAACAATCTTACAAGAAAATATAAAGGGATTAAGAACAACAACCACCCTTGATTTTCTCTCTCCTAATTGTTTTTATTCCTCTCTCTAAAAAGATCTCCCTCCTCTTCCTTTACAACTGAATGGCCATTTATAGGGAATTACATAGTGGATGACAGCAAATCTGTCCTTTATTTTCGGATATGGCTTGCGATATTCTCGCAACCTTACAAATATTAATCTCGCACACTTCCTAATTTTCGTAAGTCCATCATGTTTTTCTCATGATTTAGCTGATGTCGTTTATTATGTCGTTTCTGAAATTGCTTTGCAACATTTTTGTGTTATGTTGTTAATAATTTCGCCGAAGTGTTGCAGCTGTGAGATTCTGATCCTACATCTTGCCTCTTCTCATGTCGTCTCTGCGAAGAAGAGAATGATATGAGAAATGACGCAGTTATTCATCTCTTCGTATCCTGCATTTATTACACGTATCTTTTCTTCCATTTGTTTCTTGACACGTCTTCTGTAACCGATGCTTCTCAACCGTTCACGTCTTTTTTCCTTAATTGTGATTATCTTCTCGAAAAAATTTCCTCTATATATACTCTTTCTTACTCTCATTTTCCCTCTTTCTACTTCATCATTTTCTCCGTAAATTCCTCCACTGTAATTTTTTTTCTATCTTCTTTCTTCAATCTACTTAATTCTTCATTCATTCCGATAATCTGTATTCAAATATTCCTCCAAGTGGTCAAAAGCATGATAAAACATTGAAGGAAGTTCAAAAAGATCTTGCCAAGAGAGGTTTCACACTTTCTACCATTCCTGGTGAAAGTGCCAAATCAATTTTTTCCATTAAACTTTTCTCTGATCATCACTTTGATGATTAGACAATCATAGTCTCGCTGGGTCAAATTCTCGTCCTCTTTATAACCCTGACATTCCTCTATTTTATGAAATTCTTGCTCATTCGAATTTTTCGCGAGCTATCTTCCAATTAAGTGGGGATTGCATCCGTCTGATATTGGAGTTTTCTAATCGCGGTGCTGGTAAAGGATCACTTTATCCTAAGAACTTAGGGATCCTTAATTCACAGACTTGAAGATAGTCGCTGAAAAGTACACAGTAGCGAATTTCTTTCAAAATTATGAACTAATATCTATGAAGAAGGAGAATACTCGCTGGGGTGTTCGCTTGAATAAGGAAGGTTGTTATTGCTGAAGATAAAATGCTCATGCATGACATTGATTGGCATTCTGGAATAAATAAAACCCCTCGCCAATCCAAAGATGATAAATGATGCGTCTTCCCCTTGATGCTGAAAGGACCCTATATTGCTACTTCTAATGCCATTCATGCGAATCTCACCGCTTATCGATCCTGGGTATTCTCTTGGCCTGATAAAGTGAAATAGGTATATTTCTTCCAATTTAGCCCACTTTATGTTTCTTTATTTATCTTTACTCTTTTGTTCGCCGATTCTTGCGACATTCTACAGATCCAGAAACTGAAAGATAGCTACCGCAGGACTGGGAAAGACAATACCTTGCTAGCTCTTCGCTCATACACAGATGAGGTAAGAAATATTCTTTTATGATTTTAAACAATATATTGTTGCCTCTATTTCTTATCTTCATTTGTGTGTGAAGGTTATTGCTGAAGCAGAAGAACCCACCAAAGCTGCGACGGCTGGTGATAAGGGTAAAGATATTCTTCGCAAAGGAAAATCATTTGCATCCTCTTCAAAGAAAACAAAGAGAGGGAATTATCCCCCTCCTTCAGATGTTCATTTTCATGATGGTTCTGAAGATGATGAAGACAACAAAGATGATGATGACGACTCTGCTGCGAATAAAGATTCTCCACCTGAATCCTCTATGGCACAGTTATCTGGTATCTTCTCTGATTCTTGGCAAGGGATGGAATATAATTGCATCGCCAATACATGCAAAGCTCTCGCAACTATTTGCGATACTTCCTTGTTGGATGGTGATAGTTCTCTTCATGGGGTCTCCAGATCAGTGACTCCTAGCTTCCGAAATTCTCTCAATAGTTTGGTATGCCTTCGTCTTTTAACTTCTTCATTATTGTGACTCAAAATTTCTTTTTATTTTAATTATTTTTTGTATTTTCTTCGCAGGATGGAAAAGCTTCTTTCGTTGTTGCCTCAGATTTGGAGAGGAGACACGAAATTCTTGAAAAGAAGAATCTTCAATTTCGTACGAAGAATGAAGAACTGGAAACTGAAGCTAAGGGTCTTCGTGAGAAGAACAAACAACTGGAAACCGGCACTTCTTCTCAAAGGAACAAAATTTCTACTCTTCAAAAAACTAATGATCAGGTATATGGTATGCAATTTTTCTCCTTTCCTTTCATTCATTCATCCTATTGTCTTATCTTATTTGCTTAATCCTTTTTGCAGACATTTATGGTCTTTCTGATGACACTCTTCTTGAACATCTTAATAGATCCTTGAATAGTTTCTCTAATGATAAAATTTCATCCCTGTCTTTGAATGAACTTAAATCCAAATTTCGCCTCTTAGAGATTGATCATAGATCCAGTTTAGGTTTAGCCAACCAATTTAAACGTTTTTATCTCAATTTTAAAGCGAATATCAATAAATTAAGAACCAAGATTAGCAAACTTATAGATGATAAAGATCGTATCTCTGATCAAGGTGTTAAGGCTTTGGCGAAATTCCAAGAGATCCTTCTTGAGGTTCAACTTGAACGAGATGAAGCCAATCGTCAAAATGTTGTGCTTAGCGAGAGAGAAAACCAAGTTCGTTCTCGTCTTCTCATAAATAATGATGATGAGTTCGCTTGGGATGCGAAAATCTTAGATGATGCCATAAAGGATTTAGGCGTAAATATTAGTCTCCAAGCTGAGCATACAGCCTTGATTAGAGATATGATTTCTGACAGATAAGGTCACCAACTGTTCTTTTTTACTAGTCTTTTGTCTCTTTTGAGTTCTCACTAAATTATTAATTGATTGTCTTTTGTTCGCAGAATCTGAGAGTAGATATCGCCACAGAATTGAAGAATTTGAAGATGAGAAAGGGGACCTCGCAAACAGTCTTTCTTCTCGCAACGATAAATATTCTAGATTGAAGAATCAATTCAAGATCACTGTTGCGAACTTTAAGAATGACGCTCTGCATTTTCGCAATCAAAATATTCAAAATGTTTGTAATGACCATAGTATTCCTCACTGTGATTATCCTTGTCTCTCAGAGGAGATTCCAGAGAACACCCCTAGTCTGATCATCTCTGATAGTGAAGCTGATGATGAAAAATCTGATGGTGATGAAGATTCTGATGGAGGTAAGGGTTCTGATGAGGATGAAGAAGAGAGAAAATCTGATGAAGATGATGAAGAATCAACTGAGAAGTAGTCTTTGTTTTTTTCTATGATCTTCTGTAACACTTGTACATTTATTCCTTATTTTCCTATACTTGCGAATTCTCTTGGTTCCCCATATTCCTTAATATATAAGTTTCTTTTATTTTGACCTGCATTCATTAAAACAATTCTTCCTTGCAATACAGTTAATCAATATAATCATCAATTTTTTACTTTCTGCATAAATTTATCATGTGGATACAAATAACTTTTTTTGATTTCATTCATTCCCATACTTGCCTCTGTTATTTGTATTCAAATGAGAAATTTTGCAGATTTCTCTTATTTTGTGCCTCAGCTTCGCAGTTGTTTTTGTATAATTTCGCAATCATATGCGAAGTGAATTTTGATTCTTTTCAAAATTTCATTCTTGGGTGGTCTTATTTTGCCTTCCTAGTTAAAGGTCTTATTATGCCACCTCTTGTCATTGCGACAAAATCGCAGGACGTCCTTGCATTTTTCATGCAAAAACCCATTGATCTTGTCTTAACTTTTTCTTTTGTATTATTGTCTGTTCAGGATTGTTGCTATAATATGACAGGACTAAATATTCTTGCGAAAATAAAGCCCCATGACATTGTCGTCGTGCGAAAAAATCGCAGGACGTCTTCGCACTTTCATGCGAAAACCCTTTGATCTCGTCTTATCTTTCTCTTTAGTATTATTGCCTCTTCAGGATTTTCGCACAAATATGACAAGCCTTAATACCCTTACGAGTAAAAATCCTCATGACATTTGCGTCTTAAGACACTTATCAACTCCCTAATGGAGGGTGCCGCCCTTATCTCCCCCTGGTTGCCCCTTAAAGGAGGCGTACCTCTACCATACAAGGTTGGCTCCTCCCATCTGGTCTTAACAAAAACCAGTTGTTTTCGCAGCCTTTTATCCATTTTACCTATAGGGTTTATGGTTACGAGACTGCACCCTAAGTGGGGTTTTCTTCGGGCCGAGTGCAGTATAAGCCAAGACTTGTCAAGAATGGAAAGGTACGCTCCAGACGCCCCTGGAACTCTTGACTCAACCGTGTACCTCGGCACCTTGGTCATATTATACACTCCTTGGGAGAGTCCTTATTACCTTAGTCGCCCAACCTAAGTCATATGCTTAAGCTGAGAATCCAAGGTGCCTCTCCCGTATGGGCTTTATTGACCCCAAATCTCCATGACTCAGGTTCCGGTGGCGGTGTAGCCTTTCCCTGGGCCATGCAACAGGTACCCCCTTATATGACGTACTTTAGGTCTTACATTTTCCTCTTGAGAAATTTTATTCACGAACTAGGGTGTACGCCATAAAGGTTCGCCCCTTTCTCTTTTGTCATTGTTCTCTGATTGTCTTTTGTAGAATTTATTATCTCTGTGAAGTTCTCGTATATCATCATATTGTATTTGCATTTCGCAATCTCAATTTTTTCATTCAATAAAATGTATTTTTGAGAATTTTTATTTGTTGCGAGAGTGTCGCAACAAATCAATCATTCATACATTTCTTATTTTTATTACTTTCGCCATTCTTTGCTTCTTTGTTATTCTCTGCTATTGCTTCATTGATAGTAAATTGTTCACAATTTCTTACTATGAACTAGTATCATCCTCACAACATTTCTTCTTCTTTTTGTTCGATGTCATCCACCATCAACCTCTCACTTCTTTGTGTCTCTCTGATTTTGTGTCGCCAACTTTCCTTCTTGGTTGCTCTTCCTTCGCAGGATTCTACCTCAGTTTCGTAACATTTCTTTCCTTCAACCCAATCTCCTTTTATGATTTTTACACTGCTGGGGTGAGGGAACTTGATGCACTGGTGGAAAGTTGAATCTACACCTATAATCCCATGTAGACAAGGCCGTCCAATCAATGCATTGTAGGGTGATCCTATGTCAACGACTGGCAGGCCTCGAAAGGTGTATAGAAATGATGCGCAGAAAAAACGGGGGCCTACAGTAATACCGCAAGTGCACGGTCGTCAGTTGTAGCTCGTGCAAGTACGGGTCGATCCACAGAGATCGGGTGTGTTTTGGAAGTGTTTTAGCTAATTGGGTTCCTAAATTGTTGTTGGGTTTTGAAGCCTTTTGGCTTAAATTGGGCTTTGAGTGCTAATGGGTTTGTTCATAATAAAAGGAACTGAGCTTGGGCTCAGTTGGTCTTTGAAATGCAAATGGGCTTTGGCCTTAAACTTAGGCTTTTGATTAAGCCTGAATTGGATTGGGCCTTAATGAACTTGGGCTTCAACTTTTGGTTCAAATCTGGGCTTGGTTACTGAGGACTGGGCCTTAGGCTTCACTGAAATGAATTGGGCTCAGTTGGATTGGGTCTTTAGCTAGGCCTTTGGGGAGGAACTGGACTTGGCTTGGCAGCAGAAGAAGTGGCAGGGCAGCAGTAGCCTGGCAGCAGGCTTGGTAGCAACAGACAAGGCAGCAGCAGCTTGGCAGCAGTGGAAGTGGCAGCAGGGGAGGCAACAGCAACAGCAGCTGCAACAGAAAGAGGGAAAGCAAAGGCAATGCACAGCAGTGGTGCACAGCAGCTGCAGGACAAAAGCAGTGGCAGCAACAGCTGCAGCAGTGCAAAGAAAGAAGACTGCAGCACAAAAGAAACAGCAACAGCAACTGCAGCAGATCAAGCCAAAGGAAAACAACACAGTGGCAAAGCTCTAAGCCACAGAGCAGTGCAAGCAAAAACTAAACAGCAGGGCAGTGAACTAAAGAAGCAAAAGATAATGCAATAAAGAAGATGGCTAACAAAATAAACAAAAGGAAACACACACAGGGCAACACATGGCAGAAGCAAAGAACAAAACAAGATAACCAAGGCCTAAGGCCAAGGGCAGGGTTGTGGTGAAGAAACTGAAATGAAGCAAGGCTAGGCTAAGGCAAGGCAAACAGGAGGTATACTAAAAGAATGGAAGAGAACTAGCTTGCTATAAGCACTAGTTTCTCCCAATACACAATCAACACTGCATCCTAAGCATACACAAGGAATGGCAAGAAAATCAGCTTGCTATGAGCACTGATTTCTTCCATTACACAATCATCACAAAGCTTCTAAGATATCTAGCCTAGCATTCCAACAAATGTGACAGCAAATTACATAAAACAGTGAACATTACATGGTGAAAAGAATTAACAATGAACATCAAGCATTAACAGGATATGAGACCAAGTATTAACAGGAACATTAACAAACAATGAGTCTAACATATAAACAAGAACAACACAACTGTGAACTGAAATTAAGCAGAAACTCAAAATTGAACTGTGAACTGAAAAGCAGTGAAACTAAACAGAACTTGTAAATTAAAATTTAACATTTAACAGAACTTTGAGAGTTCTGGATGTTGGCTACTCCAAACATGACTATTACAACACACACATAAGGCTATTTATAGTCACAGACCCAAATTTCTCAAAATTATAAAATTAGGGTTTATAGAAAAATCCCCAAATTTCAACAGTGAAATTAGCTCACCTAAATGTCAAATTGACGTCGACCCATCCTTTCTCTGACTCTCCTGTATCACTCCATGCCTTCAATTTCACTCTAGCTCAACCTAATTTACCAATTTTGCACGCCTAGGGTTTCTGAAAGAGAACGTGCAAAAATTGAGAAATTAGATGGACTAGGGAGATGGGAGTAGAGGGTATTGGTTGTTGGGTGATAGGGTGATGATGGTGGAGGTGTGGTGGTGGCAGTGAGTTGGTGGCAGAGGTGGAGAAGGTGGTGGTGTACGGTGGTTCTGCTGTGGAGAAGATGGAGGAGGGGCTCGACTGTGTTTGGGGTAGGGGGTGTGTTTGGTTAGGTGGATGGGCTCGGGTGATAGGATGTGAGGCGGCTGCATCGAGTCTTGATGTTCTGTGACTCTGAGCTGCGAGATGCCAAGAGGGTAGGTAGATCGGACGGTGATGCGGCGGCAAGCGATGAGCGACCGTTGGATTATATGATACAACAAAATGAACGGTACTTGATGGAGTTAGGTGTTGTAGTGTTAGGCGGAGATATCAAACTTTGATGCACAGCAAGGGAGCGACCGTTGGATTCAACTACCATCTAATCTGAAGGCTTGGAATTTCAGCGCTGTGGTGCTCGGCAGAGACATCAGATTTTGATGCTCTATGAGGGAGCGACCGTCGGATGCTTCTGAGAACTGATCTGATGGCTGAGAACGGAGGCACTTTTGTGTGAAGAAAATGAGGTTGTGCGCACCATTCTTCGCGGCTTCCTTGCATAATTTCTCCCGGCTTTTCACTACTTTTCTGCTCTTTTCGCTCCGCGACTCATCCGAACTTTATTTATTACCTAAAAATGCAAAATTAATTAATAAAAATATTTATTCTTGAAAACAATGAAAATACAGAATATGGGGTAAAATGTAGAATTAATGCACAAAATATGAGTTAAAATGCCAACAAAAAGGGATAAATATATACAATATTTGGCACTCATCAAATACCCCCAAACCTGAATTTTACTTGTCCTCAAGTAAAACAAAACTAAGGAAATCCTAACTATACCACTGTCGCTGGTCTCTCGAATGCATTTAGCGTATGCACTAAGCCTTTTAAACCACTAAGTGTCCCTAGTGAACGAGTTGAAGTCTCGTGAAGGTTTACCAGAGGTGTGCCTACAAAACCTAAGGACAAAATATAAGCTCAGATTCCATCAGACGTGACATGTGCAAAACAGTTAAGCTCACAGCAAAATGGAGATGTCAATCTAGCTATCGAAGGCACAATCCTAGCACTGATAACAAATAAGGACATGTGATAAGAGTGTAAAGTGTATCTACACATGTGTAAAGAAAGATTTGAAGTCATGACTACTAATCACCAAGAGATAGTTTCTCAGGCTAAGAACTGAGGTCGAAATCTAGCTAGCTGTCCGGACTTTACGAGAATTGTGAATGAGTTGGAGGTATTTCACAATTGCTCGCGTTGTACATCAATGGCATACACCCTCCTTGCTTACAACAATAAAACAAAAAAGATAGCTATTTACATGACTCTTATTTACATTGACAATTCTCTTTTTATTTTTGGAACAAGAGATGATGGAATTGATAAATACTTGATTTTTTTTGTATTTTTCTGATATTTTTTTCTGAATATATACATCGATTTTTTTTTTTTTTTTTTTTTT
>NC_039367.1:96330332-96331504 GCF_003573695.1 Papaver somniferum
AAGGAAACACTTTTGATAAATATACAAAAGGAAATAAAAAATTACATGACACTTTGCAAGAGGTAGCCCTTTTTGATGCACCCAGTTAAATTCGATGGTTGTCTTTCTTAATGTAACCTCCACCTTCTATCCCAACCAACCAAAGAACAAGCTAGTCCAGTTTCGTTCAGTATTCTAAAGTGATTGGCAATCGTAACTTCCTATCCAACACCTTGAAGATCGAGGCCATACATGTATTGGTAGATCGTGCGCGTGCAAATTTCTTATCACTATGTGAATTGTGCTAGAATCAGGGTGCCTAAATATCTAGACTAAGACTCCTAATAAAAATACATATTTGCACAAGAGTCAACATTTCAAGGTAAATGAGCTCCATTTTTTATGATTTTTCATTTTTTTAATTTTTTTGAATTTTGATTTTTTAATTTTTTTGGAATTTTTCAATTTTTTCAAAAAGAAGAAGGAGTTTTGTTTTCAATTATAGCATATTATCATGGTATCTACTCTATACCCCCAAACCTAAACTAAACATTGTCCTCAATGTTTCAAAATATGGAAAGAATTAAAATGCAACATATGGAAAGGGACATGCTGAGTAGAGTAAAAGGAGAGAGAATACCCGATTTCGGCGAAAGCAGAATTAAAACTCCGTTTATTCAAGGCAGAAATCCAACATATTTCAGCCGAGATCATATTGGATTAGCAAAATATATACAAAAGGAACAAAAGGGGTTTTTAAAATTTTATCTACTGGATTATATACAAAAAATTCACCATACACTAACAATCTAAAGAGTTGAGGATCAACCCAAAAGACGAAGTGTAGAGACAAAGGAAGTTTTAAAACACTAAAATTGGACTTAAATGGGAATGAGAGTGAAAAACCGAATGAATCATTCCTAAACCTAAATTGTTCAACAGGTTTACTTTTGAGCACAAAATCTAACAATTTTAAGGGTTCAGGATTCAAAAGGTCTAACTCATAATGGACTGTTTTCGGGATGGGCAAACATGCAATTTCCAACTGTGGCTCTTTAAAAGTGTTATATTTTGAAGCAAAATAGTCCAAGAGGACTTGGGAAGCACACAGTTCCAAACCTAGATTAGGAATTTTCAGAAAAATTGGTTTTACAATATGGGTACAAACCAAATCTAGGTTGGGTGGAAGGCCA
>NC_039367.1:96331514-96331929 GCF_003573695.1 Papaver somniferum
CACAAAGCTTCTAAGATATCTAGCCTAGCATTCCAACAAATGTGACAGCAAATTACATAAAACAGTGAACATTACATGGTGAAAAGAATTAACAATGAACATCAAGCATTAACAGGATATGAGACCAAGTATTAACAGGAACATTAACAAACAATGAGTCTAACATATAAACAAGAACAACACAACTGTGAACTGAAATTAAGCAGAAACTCAAAATTGAACTGTGAACTGAAAAGCAGTGAAACTAAACAGAACTTGTAAATTAAAATTTAACATTTAACAGAACTTTGAGAGTTCTGGATGTTGGCTACTCCAAACATGACTATTACAACACACACATAAGGCTATTTATAGTCACAGACCCAAATTTCTCAAAATTATAAAATTAGGGTTTATAGAAAAATCCCCAAATTTC
>NC_039367.1:96331939-96333480 GCF_003573695.1 Papaver somniferum
AGTGAAAAACCGAATGAATCATTCCTAAACCTAAATTGTTCAACAGGTTTACTTTTGAGCACAAAATCTAACAATTTTAAGGGTTCAGGATTCAAAAGGTCTAACTCATAATGGACTGTTTTCGGGATGGGCAAACATGCAATTTCCAACTGTGGCTCTTTAAAAGTGTTATATTTTGAAGCAAAATAGTCCAAGAGGACTTGGGAAGCACACAGTTCCAAACCTAGATTAGGAATTTTCAGAAAAATTGGTTTTACAATATGGGTACAAACCAAATCTAGGTTGGGTGGAAGGCCAATAGATTGTGACTCATGTAGGAGAATAGGCATATCATTATCAATCAAATCAAAATCTTCTAACTCATCTACACATGTCACATCATGCTCACAATCATCAATCAAATTGGCAAGATTACAATTAGAATTATTAACATCATCAACAGATTTATTCTCGTGTATCGGCACATCAGGGGAAACATCACATGGAATACTAGAAGAAATATCATGCATTAAGGTCGGGGCAAAGAAGCCTAATGTATTTGAACCCAAAGGTTCCATAACATTTTCAGTATAGACATGTTCTTCTAACATAACATCATAATCATCATCATCATCATGATAGGCATTTTGCAATCTAGGATAATTTTCAATCCTAAGGTCGGAGCTATTACAAGAATAAAAATCTAATTCATGGGGATGACTCATATCATGTGGTGTTGTTCCTGTTTCCCTAACGGATTCCCATTGATGGGTTTTTTCTGCAATCTCGGCTAAAAAATTCCATGCATCATCCACAGATTTATCAATAAACTCACCATTACACATAGACTCAACCATGGTTCGAGATTTAAAATCTAGTCCCTCATAGAGGATGACGACAAGTCTCCACTTCTCAATTCCATGGTGCGGACATTCACTCAACAAATCATTAAATCGTTCAAAATAGTGAAAAACAGTTTCCTCATCCAATTGGACAAAACAATTGATACTTTGACGAATAGCGATGGTCCTATGATGTGGAAAAAATTTTTGGAAAAATTGATTAGTGAGTTGTTCCCAAGTGGTGATTGATTGTGGTCTCAAACCGTAAAACCATGTTTTGGCCCTTTCCTTTAAAGAAAATGTAAACAAACGCAATTTCAGAGAGTCTTCGGACAAATGATCATGTTGCATAGTCCGACAAATTTGTTCAAACTCTCTTACATGAGTATAGGGGTTCTCAGAATCGAACCCTCGAAATATAGGAAGTATTTGTATCATGTTTGCATTTATTTTAAAAGGGTTATTGGTTTGAGGTAATACAATACATGATAATGGAATTTGTATTGATGGATACATGTATTCATGGAGAGCACGAGGTTGGTCCATTTTGAAATGACACAAAGCCCACTATTTGGTTTTAACGGGTTTTCGAAAATTTGGTTTTTTATGGGAAAATTTTTTGAAAAAGAAAATTTGGTTTTGTTGGGAAAAAGAAAAATAAGATTTGGTTTAAAAATGGGAGCAAAGAAAAATTTTTTTTTTTTTTTGTTTTTTTTTTTT
>NC_039367.1:97612808-97633837 GCF_003573695.1 Papaver somniferum
CCCCCCCCCCTAAAGAAGCTCCCGGACAATCACCATGAGATACAAAGGAGGCAAAGGAATTTTATGAAGCTTACTCACGTGGCAACTCGGTCGACCTCGCATGCGTTTCTATATCAAGCATGTTTGTCAATGTTAGTGATCAAAACTATGAGTCTTGATATCTAGTCTATTATATCTAAGTCTCAGACTAGGATATAAAAGTGTAGTTGAGCTCAAGGACTTCACGGCGATTCATCATACAACTACGAAGATCTACTCAAGGAACCGTGGAACTTCATCAACAAAAAGGTATGTGGAGACTTGAACTTATCTATCACTCAAAAGTCTATCTATTTTATCTCCTACTTATTATGAGACAAAAAGTCGTATGCTATATAGACTGGATCATACACATTTGACATTTCGAGTTGAGTATTCACTACTTATATTTTTCTCGAAATCATGTGTTGGTAAAGCGTTTCGCTTTGATCAAGTTTATCTTCACCTAGTGACGAAAGTCATGAAAAGTTTCAATTACTTTGAGAATTGCTCTGACGTGAAACGGTCTGTGAATAACGGCTATATAACGTCCTCTGAGAATGTCTCAATGATTGGAATGAGAGTTTAGATTACATAACCATGTATTCCTTAATCCGAAGTTTTTGAACTTTGTTGATTGAGAGAAACCGGAGGAATTGGCTTTGCCAAGTCCGCGAACCCAGTCCGCGAACTCAGTCCGCGAACTGACGGAAGTTTTCTTACCGAGAATTTATGCTGGGATTTTCCAAAAACTCGTTTGCGTGTTTAGTCTGCGAACTGGTGGAAGTCTCTTTGCCGAGATTTTCTGCTGAGTTTGGAAAACTCTGTCGCTTGACTTAAGTCCGCAAACTTTTTTGTGAGCTTAAGTGGTTATGATCTAAAGATGTGCTATGAACATGAAACTTAAATTACTAAGGAATGCTTTATGCAAGCCGTGGCTATAAAGTTCATGAGCCGATTCATCGAATCGAATCATCGTTGTTTTAATTGTGTCTTGTGTAGTTACATAAGATCTCATAGCAATTGAAAAACTCTCTAACTAGTTCATTTGAGTCAATTGAACTAGTTATGGTGAAAAAGAACAAGGTTAATATGAAATTCTCATATGGTTGACCTTTTGGGTTACTATGTTGAACCAACATACACGTACACGCTTGGGCATGGTTTTCACAAACCCAGTAAACGTCTACCCAAGTGTTTGTGATAAGCTAAGTTTTCGATCTAACAGTTGAGAAATATTAGCTTGAATCTAAATCAGGTTTTTATCTAACGGTGAATATGGGTTGCTTTGTAAATAGGGTAAAATCCTGATTTGAAGGCTATATAAAGGAGACATCTAGCATTGTGCAAAACTAATCCCCACACGTCTGTGTGATATTAGTGCGCTCGCTAGAGTCGATTCTCCTTTAACTTTTGGTTTTCTTCTCTAAAACCAGGTTAACGACTTAAAGACTTCATTGGGATTGTGAAGCCAGACCGATACTACTTTTATCGTAGTTGTGTGATCTGATCTTGCATCTTCTATTGTACGAGTACAATCTTTGATTGGCTTGAGATCGTGAGAGTTCTCCGATAGGAAAGATAAAGAAGTCACAAATATCTTCATCTCACTGTTTCTGATTCTTCGACAAACCGCTTGGGTAGTCAAGAAGGATTGTTGAGAGGTGATTGGGCTGTTCTTCGGGAATATAAGACTGGATTATCAATTGGTTCCTGTTCACCTTGATTTCATATCTTAAGATGGAACAAAACCTAGGGTTTTTCTGTGGGAGACAAATTTATACTTTGATAGACTTTTATGTGTGAGACATATTTTTTTATTATCAAGTCTGCGATTTTGGGTTGCAGCAACTCTCAGTTGTGGGTGAGATCAGCTAAGGGAATCAAGTGCGCAGTATCTTGCTGGGATCAGAGGCGTAGGAGTACAAATGTACCTTGGATCGGTGGGAGACTGATTGGGGTTCAACTATAGTCCAGTCCGAAGTTAGCTTGTAATAGGCTAGTGTCTGTAGCGGCTTAATACATTGTGTATTCAATCTGGACTAGGTCCCGGGGTTTTTCTGCATTTGCGGTTTCCTCGTTAACAAAACTTATGGTGTCTGTGTTATTTCTTTTCCGCATTATATTTTATATAATTGAAATAATATAGGTTGTGCTTTAAGATCATCAATTGGAAATCCAACCTTTGGTTGTTGATTGATATTGATTGATCCTTGGATATTGGTCTTTGGTAGCGTCCAAGTTATTCCTTGTGTTTGATTAAAGACTCGCTATTGTTTTAGCTTGAGTAAAACCAAAACAAGTGAGAGATATTGACTCCTTGAGATACTTTAATCTAGATTGAGTCTGACTGTATAGTTGATTCTCTAGCAAAGTATTTCGGAGTTTGTCCATATAGATTACTAATCGAATTATTGGGTGGTGTTGTTAGACCCCCGCTTTTTCAGTAAGAAACGAGACCCAACCGGATGTGAGCTTTCAGAAGCAAGGTTCACGGAAGTTCCGGTTCCAAATAAAAGGGGTAGGCCGAGGAAGGAACCACCATCAAGTCAACAACAAACAGGGAATTCCGTATCCACATCACAAGTCGATGAAGTGCCGGTTCCAAAGAAACGGGGTAGGCCGAAGAAGTTACCGCTATCAAGTGAAGAACAAATGACGGATTCCGTATCAACACCACAATCCGATGAAGTGTCGGTTTCAAAGAAAAGGGGTAGGCCGACGAAGGTACCGGCATCGATTGAACAAGAACAACAAGTCCAGGAAGCGGAAGCGGATGCCACACCTAGAGTCGAGTAGCAGAGGTTACAAAGAAAATGGGTAGGCGTTGTAAGGTACCAACAATGATTTAACAAGGTGAGCATTCCGAATTCACACCCATAGTTAAAGGGGCGGCTTTGCATATCAAAAATGAAAGTCCGAATAAGGAACCTACATCAAGTCAAGTACATCAAGCTGAAAATTCCGCAGTCACGCCAAAGATAAGTGATAACAAAGGTAAGCGACCAATGCCTAGTCATCAACAACATATATATATATATATAAGATCCATAAACGTTCTTAATCTACTAGAGTTTCAAATTAAGAAACGAATATCTTCATGCGCGCCATCTCTTCTGAAAACTGAAACTGAAGTGGGAACAAGTGAGAACATCATCCCAAATGGGGGCTCAATGGTTATCACTATAACATTCCAATAATCACTAACATGCATCACAGTTCTACTAAAGAAAAACGATAAATATATTTCATAGGCAACATAGAGCAGAAGATTGCTTCAATTCATATCCCCAGATTTTACGTACATAGTGGTAATATCCGTGAGATATCCACCTACAGATGGATCTACGAGAGAAGAATTAAACAATCTAAACATATGTTATCCCAACCTTGTCTCACTCAATGGAGGAGAGGATGCTAGGAATAACTCTACTCTCAAATCATAGCATGAATCCAGGTACTGTAAGATATTATCGTGGAATGCATACACCTCATAAAACCTAATGCCACCATCTAAGTCTAGAATATAATAAGATTTTGATTACTATGATCTGACCCCGCAGAACAGGTTCACAAAAGGCCCAATCATTATTCGTTGACCGAAGTCACCGAGTAATAACCATATCCAGTCATGAACCTAGAATTTCTTCCAAAGTCAAGTTCATAGTAACCCAGTCATACTACTAAGACTGCACAATCAAGTATAAAATGCACATGAGTGACTTCCCCAAATAAAATGGTATATATAATAGTCAATCGGGGTAAAGCCGGACTACTAGGTAATAATCAATTGGGGTAAAGCCGACTACTATCTTAAGACAATAAAATGTAATAATAATCAACCAGGGTAAATCCGGACTACTAGGTAATGTTCGAACAACGTAGCATTTCCCTACTAAAACTTAGCCAAGAGCTACGGAGAAACACAGACACTCTTCGCGGGGAAACCACCCAACGCATATTACACAATATACCCATTGAATTACAAACAATATGCTTACAGAAATTAAAGACTCATCATGCTCGCAGATAAAGTAAACTTAATGATTACAAAAAGGTTACAGAGTTCTCACCTGATTTGATGACAAGCCACTCCTACCTTGAATTCCTCCATCCGATGGTTCATCCTTTGAATCGATCGTTGTTAATATAGACTAAATGTTAATCATACAAGCACTCTAAGAATTTAGCCAAAAAGGCTCACACAAAGTTCACAACATAATTTCATACAAGTCTCCAATTATGGGTTAAGTCAAATAACTAACAATTCTAGTTTTATTAAAGGTTCTATAACCTGATCTTTTAATTTTTAAGGCATAAATTAATACTTACTTATCCAAATGGGGTCAAACTTGGAGCCATGGGAAAGCCCCCGGAAAACTCTACAACTTTGCAGAAGGAACCGAAAGCTAATTCGGATCATAAGGGGTCCAAAAGCTAAAATTAAGGTTTCTAGCCCTAAGCCCAAGACCATGTGCCAAACCGGCACGGTCCACTAAAATGGCCCACCAAGAATACACCGGAATGGGTCTGACTCGGGTCGGGTCGAACGAGTCAACTGAGTCAGCGATCGGACTCGGTCATCTTCCTCGCCATTCTCTGAAATTTGTCCCATGTGTTGTACTAAAATCAGTTCAAAAGATCAACTTCCAAGGTCCCTATATTACATCCTATAAATCCAAATTCAACAAACAACGGCTCATTAGAATCACGGAGTCATCTTCTACAACTTTTGTGTACTGACTATTTTTCAAAACTCACTATAATCTAACTAACATTGCTCCAACTTATTGATGCTCGTGACTGTTACACAGTTTCAGCTGCGACAGGTGGTTTTATAGCATTGATATCTCACTCTATACCTAACCAAACTGAACTAAATTTATATGTACACAATCACCACAGAATAAACAACAATTCATGTTTATAGAGCTATTTATAATTCTCAATATAAGGTACCGAAGGAAGTCTCTACATGTTGGGCAGAGAAACACAAGTTTCATGTGAAATCATGAATTTCATAATAAAAAGAAACAATTGATTCTACTCTATTTCCATATAAGCACATACCCATGTCATTATAAACATACTAAAGTAGATTAATGAGGTTATCTTGGTTGTTTAGATTAGTTTCTATTTTCTCCATCATGATCATCGTCTTTTCATCATAAACACCATGAACACTTCCTTGTTCCTTCTTTTCTCACTAATTCACTTTCTAAATAAGTGACACCCTTAAACTTCTCTGTCTAAATTTAAGTCTATGATTTTGTATCCTTACTCCTCTCTCTTTTACAAAACCAACATCCTACCATTATCATCTTATTCTCCTTCTCATTTCACGCAAGTTTTCTCTTCCTAGTTCCATGTCTCTTTCATTCATTTTACTATTTTTCTTTGAAGTAGAACTTACCTCTCTTCTTATCTCCAATAACACCTCCTACTGCCCTTTTCCTCAAACATAAACACCTCCAGCTTATTCACGTGAAGAAGAAGATAACTCTTCTTATTAAATTTACGTTAAATAGCTAATTAGGGTTAATTAACACTTAATTAATCTAATTTAGGTTAGATTAAGTTTTACTATTACCATCCCTTAAAACTTACTAAGGGTAACTCATCATAGGTCAGGTCTGGTCCGGTCAAGTCAATGGTCGCGGTCAACTAAAGTCAACGGCGACGGTCAACGACAGTTTGACTGATTTTGATTCCATCTTTCGAGTCTCTTATCTTCTTCGTTCGGAGTCCGATCGACGCGTTCTAATAGTCCATTTCGCATAACTTTTCGAGATCTATCCAGTGGTAATAATTGTTTGTCCAAATTATTATTTTATTAATTGTTGTTAAATTTATTGTTCATATTTATTTAATTACGTCATTGTCGGCTAAATCGTCTCTTGACAGGTCTAATAACGTTCACGAGGTTGAGAACCCTTACAAAAGTCATGAGAGAATTTGGAATCAGATTTACCCGTAATTTTTTTCTGTTTGTAGCGAAGTTGGCGCATCACACGGCGAAGTTTATGCATAACAAATCCTTTTGGATGAAACAATGGTCTGTTGTAAAATGCTACATTGTCATGCCTTGGAAAGTGAACTCCTCCTTAGTTCTTATGGGTCAAACACTACATCTTCGATAGAGATAGAGTCCAAAGCCTCTCTCATGGCGAGTAACCGAGTTCTGTTATTGGGCTTCGGTTTATTGTCGAAAAAGTATTTCTTAGCCACATGATGTTATGGTTCCAAACCATACGTTGACGACTCCAAATATTTGTACTCCTTGAAAAATGTTGGGAAGTGTTCATAATCCCACACCTACGCCAATGAAAGATCGTTCCAATGAAATGTATAAGAAAAGAACTAATTGGAAAACAAAATAACTAGTTCACATTACCTGTAATACAGTAAAATTCCCATTAAATTGAAAGGTTCTCGCCTTAGAAGATCTACGCATCTCCGCCAATAAATGTGCCAAGAAAGCAGTGCCCCATGAATACTCATGAACCTCCTCCAAGGGATACAAGTATTGTAAGTGGTTAATATGCATCCTGTTACCATTAGAGTCAGGGAATATTGTGATGCCCAAGAGGAACAACAGATAAGCAGCGATAGTTTGCTGAATTTTTTCGGAATTCAATTCCTTGCCCATCGTAGTCCCAAACAACTCTCTGAGATTGACGACTTAGTCTTTGTCATGGTATTATTTAACACGTACATATTTGCTTCAGTCGTTGCTTCGTCCCAACCAAACAACTTTTTAGTCAGCTCATAGATCTTGGACTATTCTAGGGTCTTACTGTGATCTTCTTTCTAAACGGCTTTTCCAAGGACCCCTAGACCTAATATTCTTTGGAAATCTTCAGGGATAATGGTCATCTCGCCAAAACGAAAATGCATGGTATCAGTTGAAGCAAAAAACCTCTCTAAGAAGCAATTCGCCGTCACTTGATCAGTGTCCACATAGTTTTCTACCGCGGGATACAACCCAGATGCTCTCACTGCCGTTTGAACAGCCTCATACTCCAATTCAATGAACATGTATCCATTTGTTGATGGAGGGAAACAGGGAAGGCTTTCTTGTGGTCCTATAAAAACACACCAAAGAAACTTCAATTCACCTGATCATATATAAACAATATAATAACAAAAGGTAAACGTCTTACATAAGTTGAATAGATCCAACGAGCCCAAGAGTCCTTGTATTCAAATAAGAGTTTCAGATCTCTCGATTGACCCCAGTGTTTTCCATCATTGCGTTCTAGAATCACGTCATATGTTTTTGAGAGGTGCTTTGGCGGGTCCTTTTTCTCACCGGCTCCAACTTCAGGTTGTCCTAAGCCATGCGAGGATGAGCCACGTGCTTGGGATGGATTAGGAGGTACAAATTTCTCCCACTCTGCATCATCATCGCTTCTTGTGTCTTCATCCTGGGGAAACTCCCGAATCATGACCTTACCACGTTCCGGATCATCTCGACTACGTCGAGGCCGAGAAGACTTAGGTTTTCCTTCATCAACAGCTTTTCCCTTTCCTTTCTTCGTTTTTGCATATTTGGACCTACGTATAAAATGAGATTTAACAAAATAAGGAAATTAAAACCGGCATGCCCGGTGAACATAACGATACTAACGACATAATTTCCGGCATTGTAATTTAAAAGGAGTTTATGCCGGTTTTACGGTAAAGGCATTGTATGTATATAAAATGATATGCCGGTTTTATGGGAATTGTCAACAGAGATTGAACAAAATAAGGTAATCAAAACCGGCATGGATAGTGAACATTACGATACTGCCACCAGAGGTGCCGGCGTTGAAATTTATAGGATTTCTATGCCGGTATTCTAATAACTTGCATGCAATAAAAGGGGGATACAAGACATATAATTCAAATTTAATTGTACGCCGAAACTAAATTGGAATTTTCAGTTCACTAAATTCAATTTCAAATTCACTAAATTGCAAATTCAAATTTCCTTTTACCTAGTACAAACAATAATCATGCAAGTTTCAATTTGTGTTTTTTATATTATGAAATAAACCCTAAGAATGCTTCAATAAACATAGACATCACTTACCTCATCATATCTATTATTTCCTCATCATCATCTTGTTCAATAGATGCTTCTGATTTCGATTCACCACTAGGATTAAGTTTTGGTTTTTCAGGAGGTTTGCGAGGACCCATTCTTCTTTGGGTTTGAAGAATTGAATAAATTTGGTTAAGAGGATGAAACCAAATAATGGAGTTTAGTGGTTTTTGAAGTTCTTTTGGAATTGCGAAGTGAAAACAAAGAAATAGAAAGATGGAACCGTTTCCATTCTATAACCGTCAATTTTATGTAATAATGGAGTTTATAACCGTCACATAAATGGAATGAGGGAGTTTGTAATGGTTACAATGGGGGATAATTGGTGTGACAGTTACAATGGAGAAGAATAAGGAGTTATAATTAGTTGTTATATTTTTTAAACGTTTTCAATTAATGATAGTTGAAAGGTAACAAACCTTCATAATTCGGCGTTGTCGAACTTTCATAATCTATGCCGGTAGTCTAACGAATTTAACTGAATTTATGTATACGGTGCCGGCGTTGATTTGTTATTAACAATTTATGCCGGTAGTGATTCTTGATTCATTATTAACGCACCACCAAAAGGTTTGAGAAAGCAAACTGACCCAAATTGGCCTTCATATTAATACTAAGGAAATAAACAAAAAAACATTAAACATATAAACAACGTTCCACATAAAATGAAAGGTCTTAAGCTAATTGCAACTAACATTATTTCTTGTAACGAGATTCAACAAACAAAGCGGCTTCGAAATGCCTAAAAGGCTCTTTTATCCACTTGGTATATGCGTCCTGATCTTGCCACCTATTCCCTCTGTATCTTGCGAGAAACTCGTTGTATTTGCGACATAATTTTATGACGACAATTGTACGATTCAAACTCATCCCCTAATCCATTTTGTGTTTCTTGCACTTACCGTCCTCAAACCTCGACATATAAGGACCATCCGCAACAAGACCCCAAAAAAGGTTTAAAGGGCGGTGATCTTCCGGCAAATCCGATACTATGAAGAAATTTTTAATCCATTCGGTTTCTTCCTTAACATCCGCTTCTATCTTCGCTTGTTTTACACGTTCGATTATCTCTTTAGTTTCTTTGAGATATTTTGCTTCTATTGCTGCCTCTTTTTCTTCTCTTTTCCTTTTAAGTATCTCTTCTTCCATTGCGGCAGTTGACTTGGTGGTTTGCTCCTTCCTTCTAAGTTGTTCTAGTATAATGAGAATTGAGTTGGTGGTGGATGATGATTGATTTCCTATCGGAGTGGATAAATTTTTCTTCTTAAGTTTTTCTTTTTCCATGGCAATGATAAAGTCGGTAGTTGGTGATTGATTTGCCATCAGAGATATGTGTTGGAGCTCACCTTTTTTTTTGAGGTATCAAGTGCAATGGGTGTATCTATTCCTTTAGATAGATGAGGACACAACGGCTCTTTTCCACTTTATCATTCCGACATTATCAGTAACTTAGATCCCACGCCGGAAATGGTCGTTAATGGTTTATGGTTTATAAAAATATCCTTTATGCATTGAATGTTCCATTCCGGCAGTGAACGGAAGATGTTCGACCATGCCGGTAGTGCTTTCCGGCACAATAATGTATATATTTAAAAAGCCGGAATATGGTTTATTGCACAACAAAATTTTGACACTAAATTCTGGCATAGGATAATATATAGTATCTATGCCGGAAACCTAACGGTATTGAATTATGTTAACAAAGTAAGCCGGAACTATAATTTATTTCAAATGTAATCCTTGTCACAGGAAACACGAATGCACTTAGCACGTGCATCAAGCCTTCAAACCACTTGGTGACCCAAGTGGACGAGTTATAGTCTCGTGAGGGTTTACATAGAGATGTACCCACAAAAACTTACCAAAAACTACCCTATAAACCTATCATTTTTCTTAGGAAGAATCCGTTTCCGATTCACCCAGCTGGTGGTACTCCGTGACTTTGCTTACAATGTGGTTCACGTTGGCATCAAACATGAATATTTCTCCCTTTTCCTGTAAGTAACGCGTTTTCACGGCTTCATGCTACAAAAACAACAGAAAAACTTAGTTTGTTACATAAAAAATGAAAAAGAGTGGATTGTGTTGAATTAATCATAAAGATACTTACAAGTTGTTGAGGGGACAAGCTATTGCGGGTAGCGTGCTCAATCCGGTGTTTCATTTTTAGATACTCAACCACCGCATTTAGGATGATGTCGTGTCGTTGCTCGATTTGTTGAGCAGTTCTTTCTTTCGGGTTACCGTAATCGTGAATAAACTTGTTAAAAATCTTCAACCACATGGAATCCCGCGTGCTGTTATCTTTAGTTGAAGGACGAGTTTCAGCGTACCATGCTTGGGTGATTGCTAAATCTTCCTCGGAATCGAACGATGCCATTTGTTGTATGTGGGATTAGGTACTTGTTTGAGGGTGAAAACTGCTGATTTTGGTAATTTCGGATGTGTGGGTGAGAAACGAATTTAAGCCCTAAACAATGTACTGCAAGGGAATACTTTAGATTCGAGAGATCAATGTGTACAAATCCAGCCTAAACCAAGAAATGGCCATTCCAGACTTGCTTCGGTCACAAAGTGAAGGAGAAGGGTTGGTTTTGGGGAAGGAAGCGAAGAAAGTGTTGAGACCAGAATAGTTTATTCTGGAAGAGTAGTTGTTTTCTACGGCTTGTATCAGAAAGTGGGAAGCTAACAGATGGAAAGCTAGCAAATGTTTTTCTGAGTGTTGTATGCCCCTGACCTGAAATTGTTGTTCGGTGGAAATGGGTAATGCCTATTTATACAAGTGGAAGTGAAACGTACTCTGGTCTCATTAAGAAATGGAAAACAGGTGAGTAAATGGGAGGAGGTGGTAACCGGTAGCGCCTGGAATTGATGTTTCATAAAAGAAAGCGTTTCACCATTACTCCCTGTATTTACTAACCGCCTCATCCTTATGACACTTTCTTATGACGGGCGTAGTGTACGCCGCACGCAGTAAACCGCCAAACGAATACCCAATGAGCATCCCCCAGTTTGTGACATGGTTTGATGTCTCGAGTGTTTTCATGGAAAACATGTAGCACGTTGTTGTTTTCTGGAAAGTTTAGCTTGGGAGACTTGTCGGCTCGGTGGTGACCTTCGACGGTCGAGATTTTGCATCTTAAGAGAAAAGGTAGCCGTTGATTATTGCAACCCTTCGTTTGGTATCCAGTGACATGAAAGCATGATCATTATGGCTTTAATATGGTCTAGTTTAGGCGCGACCAAAATTTAGGGTTTTGGCTTTGTTTAGGCGCGACCAAACTAGGGCCAAAGGTTGCCATGCGTTAGCTGGTAACCTTGGACGGCTAAGATCTGCACCTTAGATGAAAGAGTGGTCGTTCATTGTTGCAGGCCTTCATTTTCGTAGCCGTATAGGGAAGGCCGGCATGGTATGGCGCGACAAGGTGGTTGGCATGCCATTGGCACATGTGGCATAACATGCCTTGGTGCGGTTTGGCGTGGCAAAAACTAGGGTTTTGGGTTAAAGGTTACCACGCGTTGTTTGGCTACCTTGGAAGGCTAGGATTTGCATCTAGGATTGAAGGGTGGTCATTGATCTTCACACGCCTTCGTTTTGGTAGCCCCATAGGGAAGGCCAGCATGGTGGAGCCAAGGAAAATGGCGCGGACGGCTTGACATAGTGGGGCCAAGGGTTTGGCACAGACGTCTTGGCATGGTGGGGCCAAGGCAAGGCGCGGTTGGCTTGACATGCTGGGGCCAAGGTTTTGGCATGCCATTGGCGCATGGGGCGGATAACATGGTTGGTATGCCTTGGCGCGGTAGACGTGGCTGACATGATTTGCCATCGGTACAGTGGTGCAGATGGCATGGTTGGCATGCCTTGGCGTGGAGATGTTGCTGGCATGATTTGCTATTGGCACAGTGGTGCGGATGGCATGGTCAGCATGCCTTGGCGCGGAGATGTGGCTGGAATGGTTTGCCATCGGCATAGTGGTGCGGCTGGCATGGTTGGCATGCCTTGGCGCGGAGATGTGATTGGCATGGTTTGCCATTGGCACAGTGGTGAGGCTGGCATGGTCGGCATGCCTTGGCGCGGAGATGTGGCTGGCATGGTTTTCCATCGGCACAGTGGTGCGTCTGGCATGGTTGGGATGCCTTGGCGCGGAGATATGGTTGGCATGCCTTGGCGAGGAGATGCGGCTGGCATGGTTTGCATTCCTTGGTGCGGAGATGTGGCTGTCATGGTTTGCCATTGGCACAGTGGTGCGGCTGACATGGTCGACATGCCTTGGCGCGGAGATGTGGCTGGCATGGTTTTGTATCGGCACAGTGGTGCGGCTGGCATGGTTGCCATGCCTTGGCGCGGAGATGCGGCTGGCATGGTTGCCATGTCTTGGCGCGGAGATGCGTATGGCATGGTTGGCATGCCTTGGCACGGTAGCATGAGAATTAGGGTTTGGCATAGATAATGTCAGTCGATGTTAAGGGTTCTGCCGTGGAACATGACCCATAAAAAAAAGGTACCCTAGTAATTATTTCCTAGGCATGCCGATTGATTCAATAAATATGTTAATGGTCATAGTGACGTCATGTCAGTTGCATAGTTTTATGATTTTAACCCTAAGCTAAAAACCACCATCAACATTAAGTCCCCTGCTTAGCTCGGAACATGAGCGTTGTTGCGAGGTAAACATATGTTGGTGTCTGGCAAGGACAAAAATCGAAACGACAAGTCGTGGAAAGATGGTCAGGAAGGTCCGACTAACCTTTTTTCGAGAGGTAAGGAGAGTCCATGATCCTCGTGTTTGGCGGCCTTGCGTAGATTCTATTCGTGGTGTACACCGTGAAGTGGTGAGATGAAGATCGTCGGCTTAGTCTGTCTATGCATCACCTTGGCTGGGTTAGGGAACATCATGACGCTAGCTTGGCGAGTTGTTGGTGTTGGCGCGACAAGTCATGGGGCGTCATGATGGTACAAGGCATGACACGGTTTGGTGAGGCAAAGCGTGCGCGGATGGCGGTGAAAGGCATGACACGGTTTGGTGAGGCAAAGCATGCACGGATGGCGGTGAAAGGCATGACACGGTTTGGTGAGGCAAAGCATGCACGGATGGTGGTGCAAGGCATGACACGGTTTGGTGAGGAAAAGCATGCGCGGACGGCTCGACGTGGCGGGGCCAAGGCATGGCGTGGTTCAGGAGAGGCTAGCATGGCGGAAGGCTTGGCCCAGTAGTTGATGGTCTTTGCGGGCATGGTTGTCTATTTTCCTTACGTGACTCACATAGAAAGTTATTTCCTTATTCAAAAACCTGCAAGTGTTATGCCCGTAGAAAGAGGGCGTTATTCCTTCTCCTCATGTCACCTTGTCGGTTTTGTTTTCTCCAAGTCTCGGTGCTCACGTGGCCAGGCATTCCCTTATGTTCACTAGTAGAAAACGGTTTCATTAGAATCTGATATCACGCCTGAATCCACGGCTAGTAGAAGGCTTTCCTTTTCGGGACCTCATCGCTCTGCTGGTTATAAGACATGATCTTGAATCCTTCATTTGCACAGGTCGTTCTGAAATCGTGTCTATCCTCTATCCTTTCTCTGGTTTTGCAGCGTATAATGGGTCTTCCAATGACAGACATGTCTCCAATTTTTCGGGGAGAAACTTTGGAATCGACGAAAACCAGTCTTCTTCTCATGAGGAGGCGTTGAACAGAATTGAATCTCTGTTTCGTGAAGCTGGCGAAATCATTCGGGACATACCTTTGGAGGAAGAACGGGAGGGCGGCGAAGCATCCCAGTGTGTTGGGAGGATTTGGTGCAACAAAACCTCTTCACGACCCAATGTTAGAGCGGGAAAGCTTGCTTCTCAGTTGAAACGGCGGAAGACCGAGCTTGTGAAACTTTTAGGGGAAAATCAGCGTATCTCCCCTGTCCAGGACGGTGTCATAACCCTTGATTCTGATGAATCGGGAAATTCTCCTCGAAAGGCCGCTGAGAAGACTCCCGAGGAAGATGATGATGTTGCGGTTGATGAAACTGAAACAAATTTTGGAGAAGACGGCGAAACTGTTGTCGGTGGTATTGGAGAAGTCGTGGTGGCATATGCTGGGTTGGTTGCCGAGGCGGATTTCGGTAAAAAGACGGATGATGTTGCTGCTGAGATGACTTCCGGGTGGGATGTTGAGGATGCTATTGCTGATGTGGCTTCCGGATGGAACCTTTGCTGCCCGAAAGATTGTTAGGGAAAGTGTTTGAAAAAGCTGTGACCGAGGCATTGGAAATTCACACATTGGATATCTATGAATAGCTTCTTCTTCTTCATTGTTTCTATTCGTCGCTTAGTAATCCTGATGTTTTGCAGACTTTTTTTTACCTTCCTTGTATTCGCGGCAAAGTTAGGGTTTCTTCAATTAGCATCTCGCGTATTTTGTCTTTGAATAAAACTTCTCATTTTTTGAAACACCTAAGCCTTCCCCTAGAATGGGTTGGTGTTTCTGGTTGTGATTGGATGGTTAATGGCTTCTCAATGATTTGGGATTTATTTGGTATATTTTTCCGAGATTTGTAAAACTCATTCGGAAAGAAATGTATGCCTTTTGAATAAAAACAAATACCCTAAAGAAGAATACAAACGGTGCATTCATCTTTGGGAAATACAAATATCAAGCGGAAGGAGAAATTGTTGAAGAAAATACTAAAGGGAGAGTGCTGGAAGAGGGTAATACAGCGTTTTAGGGATTGAAAAGCTTGAACCATCGCGAGTGAACTATAAAACCTCACAGCTTGTCTGTGCTGATGAGCTTGCAGTAACCTCCCAAAAGGACGTATGCCACCAGATATGGCTCGTCTTCTTTTTCCTTGGTTGAATCGGTCCGAACAGCTATCTCTACCGTCATCTTCCCGACTTGAAACGAGTTCACTTTGACCACCATATCTCCGATTTGAAACAAGTTCGGGTGTTATATAACCGTTTGAATCTTGGTCTCGTCAGTTTCGATGGAAGCTTCCAAATTCTTTGCAAAGCGTTTTAATGGCCCAGCGCCCCACTCATATCTCTTACAGCGTCCACACCAGGAATTGCGCTGAGTCCCCATGACGGAATAGGGAAAAAATGACTGGTTGAAGAGAAGATCATTCGGCCAAACTTACTTGCGTTTGGAATCTATGAGTTAGCGCCAATAGGTCATCTCCAGGTGTCCGGGTTCCATCGGTAACTCATCGATGCGGCAACAAGTGGGACGGTTTGTTGGAGATTATTTCGGGCGTTGACATCGGTAGAGGGGATGTTCCCGATTTCTCCTTGTTTTCGAGTACCCACAAGTGCCAGAATATCATGTCGTAGCCCAGTTCTTTGGCAATGTGGAATTTGTTATGCGTTATGGCGTCTCCCATCTTGATCTCGAGATTAATGTAGCCGTACGCGTTCAAGGCTTCCCCTCCCGGGTTCTTAATCATGGGTGGGGAATGGGTAGCCTCTTGTTTCGTAAATCCCGCAGCTTTCAGAGTCTTGAAAGTAACAATGTTGAAGTCATAGGCCGTGTCGATTAGCGTGTTGTCGAATTCAATACCTCTTAAATAGGACGTGGTCAGCAGTCCCCAGTTATCCTTTTCTATTCCGCTCGCTGAGAGAGCGTGGGCTCTTGGCGTGGCTTCCGTGGAGGGAAAAAGCCGTTTAACCGACACGACACGATTGAGAGCCGTGAAGATATCTTGGCGCTGCACCTTGGAAAGGTGGAGAATTTCGCATACGTGTTGCATCATGGATCGTACAGTCTCGTGCACGGAGTCCCCAGAGACTCCACAATTCCTCACCGGAAGTGGGTCTTGATGTACTCCCTCGTTTCCTAGTTGAAGTTCCCTTACTTTTATCTTTTCTTTGAAGATATGCTTCAGTTTGTTGCAATCACTGGTTGGGTGGTGAACAAATCTGTGGTAGTGGCAGTATTTGGGGTTTGCCATCTCGGCCTCAGTCGGTGGGTGTCTGGGAGATGGTAGTCTGATAACATCATCTTGAATCCATGCTTCTAAGAGATCGATCACCCCCTCAATGGGAAACGGGAAATCCAGGGTATTTCCTTCAGCTTCATGATGACGCATGGGAGCTTTAGCGGTGGCCTTCCATGGCGAAGTGGCTCGTCGTGATGGTGTTTCACGTTTAGGCTGTTGGTCTGCAGCTGGGGCCATCCTTTTTCCTCCCACGTTTACTAAGATCACAGAGGAGGGACCAGCATTGTACTGCTTGTTGATGAGACGTCTATTCCCGCGAGTTTCGCGTACGTCTTCGGCTCTGGTTGGTCTCGCCCTTTCTAATAATGCTAGTGTTGTCGTTGCTGATCGCCTGGCAGCTTCATGGAGCTCAGAGAATGTCTGGAAATGTAGGTTCTCTAGCAAGGCGCGGTAAATGGGAGTCATACCGTTGATGCATGAATTCACCAACTATGCTCGGTCACGTTTGGGTCATGACAGTCTAGTGCTTGAACCCTGAATCTCTTAACAAAATCATTTGGATGTTCGTTGTCCCGTTGGTACATCCTTCCTAGGTCCGAGAAGGTAACTTGTTCAGACACAAAGAAGTACTTCTTGTAAAATGTGGTAATCATGCCACCCCAGTTGGGGATGTTGTTTGGCGCGATGTTGTTGTACCGTGTGTACGCTCTTCCGGTAAGAGATTTCGAAAACTCCCTCAGACGAAGAACGTGATTGTATTCATGTTCGCCCAGGGACTCCAAGAAGCGAGAGACATGCTCACGTGCATTTCCGGTGCCATCGTACATGGTGAATTGAGGAGAGGAGTATACTCTTAGAAGAGGAATTCTTTGTATTTCAGGTGGGTAAGGAGGTTGATGCTGATGCATGTCTATTTCATCATTCTTGATTCGATTCCGGAGAAGTTGCTCCAGATCCTCTCGTGTGACAAAATTGGACAGCTGATTTCTTTCCAATGTGGTTCTGGAACGAATCTCCTCGTCCGCGGAGGCGCGTTCCGCCGAGGTAATAGCGTCGGGGGTGTTAGAGGTGTTTCTAATCTGCTCCGTAGGGCGTGACTCACGCGGCAGTCGTTCTGTCAGGGCTTTGAGAAAGATGAGTACTTCTTTCTGTGTCGAAACCATATCCGTCTGGGCACTAGCGAGAACCCCCTGTCGTTCCATCAAATCAGCGATGGTGATATAGGGTCGGTTACCTCTGGTTTCTCCGGTTTCTCGTCCCGTTGGTGGTGTAGTTGGAGTCTTAGTGGCGGTTGGAGGCGCCATGCTTGAAGAAGCGTTAGGAGCGGTAGCGACAGCTCTGGCCCTGATGACTGGTGGCGTAACGCCTGAAGGAGAGCTTTCAGTGCTGCCAGGATTAGTAAGTTGCGCAGGGACATTAGAGGCGGCATCGGCTCTGGCCCTGGTGATCAGCGGTGTTACATCTGAAGGAGTGCTTTCGGTGTTATTGGGGTCAGTAGTTGGCGTAGTGATGCTGTTGGAAGTAGCGTTAACACCAGGGAAAGATTATGCGTTGGTGTTCTCGGCAGCTGATCCGGATCTGAGTTGCACCATGTTGGAGTTGGAAGTGAAAGGTAATATCGGAAATTTGGAAATCGATATTGCAACCGAGAGATTGATCTCCCACTGTGGTCGCCAATTGTTTGAGGGTGAAAACGGTTTCTGCTGATTTTGGTAATTTCGGGTGTGTGGGTGAGAAACGAATTTAAACCCTAAACAATGTACTGCAAGGGAGTACTTTAGATTCGAGAGATCAATCTGTAAAAATCTGGCCTAAACCAAGAAATGGTCGTTCCGACTTGCTTCGGTCACAAAGTGAATGAGATGGGTTGGTTTTGGGGTGGGAAGCGAAGAAAGTGTTGAGACCAGAATAGTTGATTCTGGAAGAGTAGTTGTTTTCTACGACTTGTAAGCTAACATATGGAAAGCTAGCAAATGTTTTCTGAGTGTTGTATGCCCCTGACCTGAACTTGTTGTTCGGTGGAAATAGGTAATGCCTATTTATACAAGTCAAAGTGAAACGTACTCTGGTCTCATTAAGAAATGGAAACGGGTGAGTAAATGGGATGAGGTGGTAACCGGTAACGCATGGAATTGATGTTCCATAAAAGAAATCGTTTCACCATTACTCCCTGTATTTACTAACAGCCTCATCCTTATGACACTTTCTTATAACGGGCGTAGTGTACGCCGCACGCTGTAAACCGCCAAACCAATACCCAATGAGCATCTCCCAGTTTGTGACATGCGTTGATGTCTCGAGTGTTTTCATGGAAAACATGTAGCACGTTGTTGTTGTCTGGAAAGTTGAGCTTGGGAGATTTGTCGGCTCGGTGGTGACCTTCGACGGTCGAGATTTTGCATCTTAAGAGGAAATGTAGTCGTTGATTATTGCAACCCTTCGTTTGGCAGCCAGTGACATGAAAGCATGATCAATATGGATTTAATATGGCCTAGTTTAGGCATGGCCGAAAGTTAGGGTTTTGGCTTTGTTTAAGCGCAACCAAACTAGGGCCAAAGGTTTCCATGCGTTAGCTGGTAACCTTGGATAGCTAAGATCTGCACCTTAGATGAAAGAGTGGTCGTTGATTGTTGCAGTCCTTCGGTTTGGTAGCCGCATAGGGAAGGCCGGCATGGTATGGCGCGACAAGGTGGTTGGCATGCCATTGGCACATGTGGCATCGCATGCCTTGGCGTGGTTTGGCGAGGCCAAAACTAGGGTTTTGGGTCAAAGGTTACCATACGTTGATTGGAGACCTTGGACGGCTAGGATTTGCAACTAGGATTGAAGGGTGGTCGTTGATCGTCGCACGCCTTCGTTTTGGTAGCCGCATAGGGAAGGCCGACATCGTATGGCGCGGCAAGGTGGTTGGCATGCCATGGGCACATGTGGCATGGCATGCCTTGGCGTGGCCAAAACTAGGGTTTTGGGCCAAAGGTTACCATGAGTTGTTTGGCGTCCTTGGACGGCTAGGATTTGCATCTAGGATTGAAGGGTGGTCGTGGATCGTCGCACGCCTTCGTTTTGGTAGACGCATAGGGAAGGTCAGCATGGTATGGCGCAGCAAGGTGGTTAGCATGCCATTGGCACATGTGGCATCGCATTCCTTGGCGTGGTTTGGCGAGGCCAGAACTAGGGTTTTGGGTCAAAGGTTACCATACGTTGATTGGAGACCTTGGACGGCTAGAATTTGCAACTAGGATTGAAGGGTGGTCGTTGATCGTCGCACGCCTTCGTTTTGGTAGCCGCATAGGGAAGGCCGACATCGTATGGCGCGGCAAGGTGGTTGGCATGCCATGGGCACATGTGGCGTGGCATGGCATGCCTTGGCGTGGCCAAAACTAGGGTTTTGGGCCAAAGGTTTCCATGCGTTGTTTGGCGACCTCGGGCGACTAGGATTTGCATCTAGTATTGAAGGATGGTCATTGATCGTCGCACTCCTTCGTTTTGGTAGCCGCATATGGAAGGTCGACATGGTGGGGCCAAGGAAAATGGCGCGGACGGCTTGGCATGGTGGGGCCAAGGCAATGCGCGGTTGGCTTGGCATGGTGGGGCCAAGGCAAGGTGCGGTTGGCTTGGCATGGTGGGGCCAAGGGTTTGGCATGCCATTGGCGTATGGTGCGGCTAGCATGGTTGGGGCCAAGGCAAGGTGCGGTTGGCTTGGTATGGTGGGGCCAATGATTTGGCATGCCATTGGCGCATGGTGTGGCTAGCATGGTGTGGCTAGCATGGTTGGCATTCCTTGGCGCGATAGACGTGGCTGGCATGGTTTGCCATCGGCACAGTGGTGCTGATGGCATGGTTGGCATGCCTTGGCGCGGAGATGTGGCTAGCATGGTTTGCCATTGTCACAGTGGTGAGGCTGGCATGGTCGGCATGCCTTGACGCGGAGATATGGATGGCATGGTTTGCCATCGGCACAGTGGTGCGGCTGGCATGGTTGGCATGCCTTGGCGCGGAGATGTGGCTGGCATGGTTTACCATTGGCACAGTGGTGCGGCTGGCATGGTCGACATGCCTTGGCGCGAAGATGTGGCTAGAATGGTTTGCCATCGGCACAGTGGTGCGGATGGCATGGTTGGTATGCCTTGGCGCGGAGATGCGGCTGACATGGTTTGCATTCCTTGGCGCGGAGATGTGGCTGACATGGTTTGCCATTGGCACAATGGTGCGGCTGGCATGGTCGGCATGCCTTGGCGCGGAGATGGGGCTGGCATGGTTGGCATGCCTTGGCGCGGAGATGCGGCTGGCATGGTTTTCCATTGGCACAATGGTGCGGCTGGCATGGTTGGCATGCCTTGGCGCGGTAGCGTGAGAATTAGGATTTGGCATAGATGATGTCAGTCGATGTTAAGGATTTTGCCGTGGAACATGACCCATAAAAAAAAAGGCACCCCGGTAATTCTTGCGTAGGCATGCTGATTGATTCAATAAATGTGCTAATGGTCATAGTGACGTCATATCAGTTGTATAGTTTTACGATTTTAACCCTAAGCTAAAAACCAACATCAACAATACTACACTAAGCTATTTATATATGATTATTCTAGGGTTTAGGGTTTCTAAGTTAAGAGGCTCAAGGAGATATATGAGAACACACGAGTTTTGGTCTTTTGGGTCCAAGTATTAGCTCTCCTTATATATAGGAAAACCTCAACAACTAGTTTTTTTGAAATCACCCAAACTCCGGCATTGAAGTATATGTGACATAGGATGCCGGAACCCAGTTCCGATATAGTTTACCGTTAGATGTTCATGCCGGTACAAGTGAATTTCTTCACAGAGAAATATGCAATTATTACCGGCATAGTTGAACAACATGGTTCAGCGCCGGTACGTTGTACCGGCTTTGAATATATAATTGCGACTATGCCGGTATTTGTGAATTTAAAAAAAAATGGTTAGTTTTTTGAAAAATAAGACCGTTGGAGATTCATTTCTATATAATACCCCCCCCCCCCCC
>NC_039367.1:97633959-97651994 GCF_003573695.1 Papaver somniferum
CCCCCCCCATTCCTTTGGAAAAATCTACACAAAGCACCCACCAAATAACAAAAATCCTTCTCTCAAGAAAGAAAGCACCAAAAAATAGATCAATCAAGCACGATTAAAGCTTCACAAGCGATGTGAGATTCATCATCAAGCTCTATTTGCAAAGTAAGTAGATTGAACATGACTAACAATATATGGATAATTAAAATCTTCACTACTATGACGCATAACTAATATAATATTCTCTTACATAATCATCATTGCAGGTGTCAAATTTGCAAGTCACCTTCTCATCTAGCCATGGACTGTCCTTTTATTTATTCAAAGTGTAGCAGCTGTGTTAGGACACGCCGGTTTTGGATTGCAAAAACTGATGATGCTGAAAATGGAAGAATGTTTCTAAGGTGTTTAAATTACCCAAAGTGCGATGAGTTTCAATGGTTTAACAAAGCTGTTGAACTAGCAGAATCAAGAGAAAACCACAAGGGCCAATGCAAGCCTATTGATGGGTGTGATGGGTGCTATATGAAGGGAAAGGAATATGTTGAAAGAGAAGATGAACCAATGAAGATGGTCCTTGACACCGAAATTCCAGACGATGTCTTCGAAGATATTCGCGAAAGGCTCAAAGGTTCCGCAATTGTTGAAAAGAGATGGCTTACTAAATTGGAGATCAGCTTAAACCAAAAGTGCTCCATTACCATGTTTTAGTATGTTTTAATTTGAAGTTTGAAATCTAATGTAATAGATTATCTAAGAATGAAATAAATAGAGGATTCGTAACCTGTTGATGGTGTTTTTAGCTTAGGGTTAAAATCGTAAAACCTTGCATCTGATGTGACGTCACTCTGCAAGGAAACAGAGCCACGTGTGTTATCCTCTCCACTGGCATATTCATTGAGCCTCTCAATATACTTACATGAAATTTAGCCAGACTGACGAATTCCAGATGTTCAGTAAATTTCGGCGCCTCGCGTATATTCACTTAATATAAGTTCATCTGAATGCCTTCTATATATGTTATGTTCTCCGGCTGAACTCTTAATGTTGATATGGCATGACGATTCGTATTCATTCGCAGCAGAGTAGCACGAATCTCCAAGTATCAAGAATAAGATCTCTACATAAGGTATTCAATCAGAAAAGCATGTTGCTCTCTAGCAACGAACTTAAAAGAGCTCTGTGTCGATACATAAAATTCAGTCAATCGTCCTGACTAACATGCAGAAGTTAGGGTTTCGCGCCTCGCACAATATACCAGACCTTGCTTGTCAAAATTAATCCTAAGCAAACTAAGTAATTAATCCTCTATGTATTAGCAGGTGCAGAACCTCACTAGGAATAAGAAAAAACAGGGAGCCGCAGCAGCAAAAAGAGGCGTGGCCATGCCCGAGGCCAGATAGCGCCATTGGCCACGCCCCGACCCTATTTCTTCGACCAATCAGGTCGCTTTAAACTCGCCATACTCTCACCATAAGTATAGTCGCGCCATATGTTTGGCCGGCCCCCTTTTGGGACAATCAAGTTGCTCTGAACTTGCCACCATACATTAAAGACCAAACGCGCCCTACCACAACAACATATTGGTCGGCATGCCAACATGCCACTCTACCGCGGCAACTTCGCAACATGACAACTTCGCAACATGCTACCTCGCAAACATGCCAGTTCGTGGCAACCTGCCATAAATATCCACCCACGACAATTCTTACTCTTGTGCCCGTTCCCACACTATGGCCTTGCCATAGTTCCTTTGGAATAACCATGGCACTGTTTGCACAAAAGTGGCGCCATGCCGCAGCCGCATGCCACGTGCACTAATTAGGGTTTCAACATGCCAAACCCTAATTTGGGAAAATAGCTACCAAAGCCAAATAATGTTTCCCTGAGCAAAGAGATTGACGTGGCAACATGGCCAATGTTGCCACATGTGGGTCCGCCTCCACTGCACCAAGTTTGGGCCACGCCAAACCCTAATTCTTCCACGACGAATTCTTCCATGGAGCCTTGGCCACGCCAAGCACTAATTCTTCCACGGAGCCTTGGACACGTCAAGCCCAAATTCTTCCACGACGAATTCTTCCCACGGAGCGTTGGCCACGCTAAGACCTAATTCTTCCACGGAGAATTCTTCCCGCAACATCACTGGCATACCACTATACCGCGGCTACTAGCATGCCGCTATGCCACGGCTACGCCATTGGCATGCCGTTATGCCATGGTTATGCCACTGGCATGCCATTATCATGTGGTCGGCGTCACTTCGCTATACAACAAGATGTGGCCATAATCAATGGCCATCCTTCTTCATGAGATGCAAAGTGCTACATGTTTTCCAAGAAAACACTCGAGACATCAAAATATGTCATAAACTGGGGATGCTCATCAGGTATTGGTCTGCCGGTTTACAACGTATGGCGTGCAATGCGCCCGTTACAAGAAAATGTCATGAAATGGGATAATTAGTGGTGGTAAAAAGTAACAGTGTAAACAATTCATTTCCTTCATCATGGAAGCGTAATGACTGGAGGTTACACGAATTCACTTCCCTCATCATGGAAGCATAACGTCTGACAGTTACACGTTACTCTTTTCTTCCACCACTCAATTGTTTACACTTCCTACGAGACCAGGGTACGTTTCACTATTAATTGTATAAATAGGTCTCACCTATTTCCAGAAAACAAAAAGTTTTGGTCAGGAGAACAATACAACATCCAGAAATCATCTAATAGATTTTTCATCCAGCTAGCCAGTTCAACTTTCTGATACAAGTCACAAAACGCCCACACTTCCAGAATCAACTATTCTGGTCTCAACACTTTCTTCGCTTCCCTCCCTAAGACCAACCATTCTCCTTCGCTTTGTGACCGAAACAAGCCTGGAACGGTGATTTCTTGGTTGAGGCCAGGATTGTACAGATTAATCTCTCGAATCAAAAGTACTCCCTTGCAGTACATTGTTTAGGGTTTAGATTCGTTTCTCACCTACACACACCCAAAATTACCAAAATCAGCAGAAACGGTTTTCAGCCACAAACACCTATTTATAAACAATACCAACATAGTATATTTATCAAACGCTCCTTCCAGGGGCATTAATACGCCACTTTCCAACATCAGCAGCGCGGAAAATATTCCTTTAGGTGTTACACCACCGAACGCCAGAGCCGCAGCCGCCTCTCTCGAAGTTTCTACATGTCTGACACCTCCAACCGTCACCAGATCCGCTGCTACTCCATTACCGGGACGAGAGACTAGAGGAGCCAGGGGAAGCCATCCTCCCCTTACCACTGTTGATTTGATGGAAAGACAAAAAGTTCTCATAGGGCTCAGACATACATGGCTACAACTCAGAAGGGCATAGCTATTTTCCTCAAGACACTAACGAGCAGCTGCCACAAGAGTCACGTCAACCCCATATGGAGCCGACAAGGAATACTTTTAACATCCGCTGCAATCACTTCATTTGGACACGCCTTTATAGATGAAGAGGCTCGCGTTGCTCCTAAATTCCCAGTAGAAAATAATCAGCAATCCAATTTCATCACACGCGAAGATCAGGAACGACCTCTCCAAAATCGGGGAAAAGAAAATCTTCAACCCTCCTGAGTTCACAGAGACCCTCTTCCCATCAGGAGCTGCATGATTTCTGGGGACTTCGCCCACAAAATCGTGCAGTCTATGATGAAACATTTATATGATATTTTGTATTTCTCCAAGGCGTAGCGTCAAGACATATTTGCAGCCCTCAACCGCACTGCATCAGGAAAGCAGCTGTTTCCAGCCAGGGAAGTCGTTCCCGAACCCCAACCTCTCCTGGAAAGAACGATTGATAGATGAAACTGGGGACTCCTAACCACTGTCCACTTGAAGGATGTCGAGTTTGACAGCACGCTGATTGACGCGGCCTCCGACTTCAACATTGTAACTGTCAAGGCTTTGAGAGTTGCAAGGGAAAATCACACAGAAGAATCGTATTCTTTCCCATGAGGAGAAAAACGCTACTTGCTGACAAGCATTATTTGTGACGTTTTCCCATATACCATATCGTACCAAGTCATTTTTCGAAGTCAAGGGTTAATGGCGCCCTCACTGGAGTTTTCTCCAGGAGTCGCTTCGACGTTTTTCTCCAGGAGCCGCTTCAACGTTCTCTTTAGAAAAAGCTCCGCTTCAACGTTCTCCAGCAGTGGATCCACTTCAACGTTCTCCAGCAGCGTCTCCACTTCAACTTTCTCCATAAATGGCTCCGCTTTAATGTTCTCTCGATAATTCGCTCCGTTTCAACGTCCTCTCCAAGAGCCGAAGCCACTTCAAAGCCACTTATTCCTGCCAAAGATCGTGTCGTAGCCTCCACACTCCTTCCTTCCAAGGTTCGTGCCCGTATCCACCACACTCCTCCCTGTCAAGGATCGTGATCACATCCAGCCAAGGATCGCAGTTGTGTCCACTTTTTGATCCATCTCGCCAAACCTTGTGGTCTTGGACAGTTTACTAGCTTACGCATCCAGCCGATCCCTTTGCTTCCATGGACGCCCATGAAATTTCAGCCAACCTATTTTGTTTCCCACGCGATGTGGTCTCTTCTGATCACATCTGCTGCCAAGAACTGTTGCGGCTCGTTTGTCGATACTAGCCAAAGTTCTACCATGGCAACAACCGCTACAAGGGTAATCCGTACTTCTCCATGTTATAGTTTCACATTGAAGAAGTAATAGAGTCACCAGTACGTATGCAAGATGGTGATATCCTTATCATGGTCAACTCACCGACCACACCAGATATAAACATGTAAACCACACTTGGGGACTGAGGCTCTACACCGGATCCCTTCACTGTCAAAGCTCAGAAGACAAGGTCAACCAAAAGTCATAGCCACGACAAGGTCATCCGCCCTTCAAAGGTGTAGCGTAAGAATATCATCACATCTTTGTCTAGAAGGCGCCTGAAATACTTTACGAGACCGCGCCGGATCCCAAGCCTACTCAGAGAAAACAACTTCAGTAACCAAAGAGAGGTTTTTTGACTGGGGACTGCTCATCACGGTCCATCCCCGACAACAATCAAGCATTCATAAGATAACTCTAGAGACGCGGGCGAAACATTTTTCTTGAAGAGACAGAGGGATCCACGATTAACGACGTGACTCTCTCACTTCTACTTCTTCGTTATCCAGAATGTTTCGTCCTTGTGATATTCCAAGCATCCCAGCATCACATCCAGGAGAGTATGATAAGATTGTATCAAATCCCATATGCGTGGATTCAAGGCGATGCAATTAAAGTAGGCTACACCTGGGGACTGAAGCCTCCTTCATGTTTATAAGCTTAAACGCAGTCACCACCTTACCAGTGAATGCAGCAGAAGCACATCTTCCACGAGAAAATAGGCTCAGGATAATCACACATGGGGACCACCAGAATGGGGTGCCTTCACTGCCCTCAACCAGGTTATTCCCGGTTTCAACATCATCGTTGTCGAAGTTTTACGAGCCGCAAGAATTTCTCAACATGAAGCCGTACACGCGCATCAAAGACCCCAAAAGTGCGCCACAGAGATACATTCACATATCCGGCTACGCCATCGGATCTAACAGAAGTATAACTGGGGACTGCTCACCGCATCCCGTTCCGTGCAATAGTCCAAGATTCAGAAGATGGTGCAAATGATGTCGCTTGGAACGAAATCCTTAAACACTTGATAGCAGCACATCGACAACGGAGCGCTCTCAGCTCATCTACTTCACCCAATGGCTCTAGAAGATTTCGACCATGCAAGCATCCACAGCATATCATCATTGCAATCAGAAAGTCCAGGCACCAAATTACCTAAAATCAAGGATGAACCAACAACGCAACCACAATCTCCAAGATTGGCCCTGACATGATCATTTCCGAGCATGTGTTTCATCCATCTATCCCAAGATCGCAATGGAGTTTGGTAAATTTTGAAATCCACTGGAGAGGTTAGATACTCATTCTTCTATAGTTAGAGCCTTATTTCACATTCTGGAGAAGATTGGCGGTATTGTTGGGTGGATACATGCGAGAGCATCTACCTTGAGTTCTCCTGGATTTTCTTGCCGTTGATTATAACTATTGGAGATTGATTTGTTGCCATTAATGCTCGCTCTACCACCGCTGACAAATGACGAAGAGGAGCCAGACACTGCAGATGAAAGCACGAAGCCGAACGAACAACACAAACAGAAGAGGGTCGATACCCCTTTTCATACGAACGCAGTTTCTAGAGTTTGAAAAGAATAAGGATTCATTATTGATCCATGAACGGGAATAGATGACTAGGCACACCACGCTCATGCTCCATAGCCAGACAAGTAGTGTGCCAATATCTCCGCTCCATGACCGAACCAGCAGCGTGCCGGCACGAGGGACACCGGTCGCTCAACCTACAAACGCTCCATGGCTCCAGCACTCCGTGGTCAATCCAACGCTCCATGGCTCCATCACTCCATGGTCAAGCCAACTCTCCATGGCTCCAACACTCCGTGGTCAAATACAAATCTTCATGAATCCGGCACTCTATGGTTAAGTTAGCGCCAACGCTCCAGCATTCCGCGATCCAGCCAGCAAGCCTTCCAAGTGTCATTTCCATCTTTCCACGGACTGAAGCCATCAACGCCACCATCACCATTTGGTAGCCAAAGTTCCAGCGCCATATTTCACCATTCCACAGACTGAAGCCAATTTTCACCATTCCGCGGACTGAAGCCAGTTTTCACAACTGAAAGCAATTTCCACCATTCCGCGGACTGAATCCAATTCCACCATTCCGCGGACTGAAGCCAATTTCCACCATTCCACGGACTGAAGCCAATTTCCACCATTCCGCGGACAGAAGCCAGTTTCCACAACTGAAGCCAATTTTCACCGTTCCACGAATCAGAATCCAGTCTTGCCATATCTTCTTCTCCGTGACCTAAGACAACCAAATGCCATCCACCGCTCCACGGACCTAGCCAACAACACCACTCCATAGACCTAGCCAACAACGCTGCTACGCGGATCTAATAAGCAACACCTTTCTATGGATGTATCCAAGTAAGCAGCGCCGTCCATCATTCATCCATCATTCAAAGCCAACGCTCCATTGGCCTTTCCAAGCAAGCCACGCCATTGGATCTTCCAAGCTAGTCATGCCATTGGACCTTCCAAGCTACTCATTCCATTGGCTCTTCCAAGATAGCCTCGTCATCGGCCCTTCCAAGCTAGCCTCGCCATCGGCCCTTCCAATCTAGCCTCACCATCGGCCCTTCCAAGCTAGCCACTCCATCAACTTTTCCGTTGACGTTCAAAGTAGCACCATCTTGTCCGTTCAAAGCAGCGCCATCTCCACCAGTCAAGGAAGCATCATCTTGGTCGTTCAAGACATCTCCATCTCCATGCATTCCGTAACTTAGCCGGCTAGAAACATTAGCCGCTCCGAGGACCAAGTCGCAGTACCACCTATGCGAATTAGCAACCAAAGTTGCAATGCTGAGGCCAGCACCCCACGACCAAACCAAATTTATGCGAAACCGCCGATGCAAGGATCACAGATTCTTCGTACCTCCTGACAAAGGTTAGCCAAATCTCCCTGACAATCTCTTCATGACTTGTTGTTTCGATTTTATCCTCATCTGTCACCATCTCATGCTTAACCCGCAACAATGCCACTGTTCCGGGCTAAGCAGGGGACTTAATGTTGATGGTGATTTTTAGCTTAGGGTTAAAATCGTAAAACCTTGTATCTGATGTGACGTCACTCTGCAAGGAAACAGAGCCATGTGTGATATCCTCTCCACTGGAATATTCATTAAGCCGCCCAATATACTTACATGGAATTTATCCATACTGGCGAATCTCAAATGTTCTATAAATTTCGGCGCCTCAACTATATTCACTTAATATAAGTTCCTATGAATGCCTTCTATGCTATGTTCTCCGGCTGAACACTTAATGTTGATATGGCATGACGATTCGTGTTCACTCGCAGCAAAGTAGCACGAATCTCCAAGTATCAAGAATAAGATCTCTACATAAGGTATTCAATCAGAAAAGCATGCTGCTCTCTAGCAACGAAATTAAAAGAGATCTGTGTCGACACGTAGAATCCAATCAATCGTCTTAACTAACTTGCAGAAGTTAGGGTTTCGCGCCTCGCGCAATACACCAGACCTTGCTTGTCAAAATTAAGCCTAAGCAAACTAAGTAATTAAGCCGCCATGGATTTGCAGGTGCAGAACCTCACTTAGAATAAGGAAAAACAGGGAGTCACAGCAGCAAAAAGAGGCTTGGACATGCCCGGGGCCATCTAGCGGCATTGGCCACGCCCCGAACCTATTTCCTCGACCAATCAGGTCGCTTTAAACTCTCCATACTCTCACCAGAAGTATAGTCGCGCCCTATGTTTGACCGGCCCCTTTTGGGCAAATCAAGTTGCTCTGAACTTGCCACCATACATTAAATACCAAACACTCCCTACCACAGCAACATATTGGTCGGCATGCCAACATGCCTCTCTACCGCGGTAGCATGCCAACATGCCACTCTACCGCGACAACTTCGCAACATGCTACCTCGCAAACATGCCACCTCGTGGCGACCTGCCATAAATAGCCACCCACGGCAATTCTTACTCATGTGGTCGTTCCCACACTATGGACTTGCCATTGTTCCTTTGGCATAGCCATGGCGTTGTTTGCACAAAAGTGGCGACATGCCGCAGCCGCATGCCACATGCACTAATTAGGGTTTCAACATGCCAAACCCTAATTTGGGAAAATTGCTACCAAAGACAAATAACGTTTCCCAGAGCAAAGAGATTGGCGTGGCAACAGGGACAATGTTGCCACATGTGGGTCCGACTCCACGACGCCAAGTTTTGGCCACGCCAAATCCTAATTTTTCTACGGCGATTCTTCCATGGAGCCTTGGCCACGCAAAGCCATAATTTTTCCACGGCGAAATCTTCCACGGAGCCTTGATCACGCCAAGCCCTAATTCTTCCACGGAAAATTCTTCCCACGGAGCCTTGGCCACGCCAACCCCTAATTCTTCCAGGGCTAATTCTTCCACGGCGCCAAACCCTAACTTCGGCCACGGAGCCAATTTTTAGCTTTGGCCATGCCACAACATTATTGGGATACCACTATACCGCGGTTACTAGCATTCCGTTATGCCGCTATGCCACGGATACGCCATTGGCATGCCTCTATGCCATGGATATGCCACTGGCATGCCATTAGCATGTGGCCAACGCCACTTCGCTATACAACAAGATGTGGCCATAATCAATGGCCATCCTTCTTCATGAGATGCAATCTCAGCCATCCAAGTTCGGCACCAAACCGGTAAGATCGCACAAGTTTTAGGCTACTAGCCAAAACGAGCCTAGCATCACATGCTATTTACCTGCGGAAAGCCTCTCGATTTTAACTTGCCACACGTAGAAAAGTGCTACATGTTTTCCACGAAAACACTCGAGACATCAAAATATGTTATAAACTGGGGGATGCTCATCAGGGTATTGGTCTGGCGGTTTACAGCGTGCGGCGTGCAATGCGCCCGTTACAAGAAAGTGTCATGAAATGGGATAATTAGTGGTGGTGAAAAAGTAACGGTGTAAACAATTCATTTCCTTCATCATGGAAGCGTAATGACTGGCGGTTACACGAATTCACTTCCCTCATCATGGAAGCATAACGTCTGACACTTACACGTTACTCTTTTCTTCCACCACTCAATCGTTTCCACTTCCTACGAGACTAGGGTACGTTTCACTATGACTTGTATAAATAGCTCTCACATATTTCCACCAAACAACAAGTTTTGGTCAGGAGAACAATACAATATCCAGAAATCATCTGATAGATTTTTCATTCAGCTAGCCAGTTCAACTTTTTGATACAAGTCACAAAACGCCCACACTTTCAGAATCAACTATTCTGGTCTCAACACTTTCTTCGCTTCCCTCACTAAGACCAACCATTCTCCTTCGCTTTGTGGCCGAAGCAAGCCTGGAACGGTCATTTCTTGGTTTAGGGCAGGATTGTACAGATTGATCTCTCGAATCAAAAGTACTCCCGTGCAGTACATTGTTTAGGGTTTAGATACATTTCTCACCTACACACACCCAAAATTACCAAAATCAGCAGAAACGGTTTTCACCCACAAACACCTATTTATAAACAATACGGGCATAGTATATTTATCAAAATCCAATGCTGAATTATGCAAAACCATTCAAGAGTAAGAAAATCAAAATTCTGGCGTAGATTCAATAATTTCTTTAATGCCGGCACTATCCATAATCTACACAGAAACTTGGTCATTTTCATCCACTATGCCCGGCATGGATTTAGAGAAAATTTTCCATGCCGGTAAAAATGGCGGCATAGAAATATAATTGCTTTTAGTTCCGGAACCAATGACGGTGATGTGGAACTTAAACATTTCAATGCCGGAACTACCCATAATCCACACAGAAACTTGGTCATTTTCATCCATTGATCCCGGCATGGTTTTGGAGAAAATTATTTCGTGCCGGTATAAATGGCAGCATAGAATTTAAATTTCTTGTGATGCCGGAACCAATACCGGTGCTTTGGAACTTAAACATTTGAATGTCGGCGCTTCTCGTGTAAAGAAAACCTACAGAGACAACATTTTACTAGAAATCTAAACATGTTCAACATAAACCAAACAACTGAATCGTGCTTAAATGTTCTTCATCAAAGTATCATAAACCAAAATTAAACCAAACAACTAAAGAGTTCAACGAAAAACAAGTTATGAAGTGTTCAAAACATAACAACCACCATCCAAATAACAAAACACAACTATAGAGTTCATCACTTGGTCTTTTGCTTCTTGCCAACGGGAGCCTTCCTCATTTCCCCAAACAAAGCTCTTGCACTTGGGTCTTCAATTTTATCAAGCTTATTTATGACTTCGTTCATTTCTTCAATGGATAGAACCTCTCCTTCGTCGTACTTGCAACCTAACATCTTCCTCAACTTGCGAAGCTGACGCCACTAGATTCATACATACAACACATAGTTAGTATATATATGCTGATATAAAATTATGTGTAAATTAAACAAATAAGAAATTAACAATACTTACTAGCAATCCAACGGTCTTATTAAGTTGGGTCATCGTAGGTGGTGCCTCTGTAGAGTTGGAACGGGAGGGTTTTCCTGGGGTGGAACTCCGACGTCATCCGGGCGCACGACAAAAGGATGTGACCATTCCAAGTAATTATCAATGTAGTCGGGATCGGCTTCATCACCGTTGTTCACAAGCTCCCAATTATTGGCATCTACCAAACGACGTGGTTCCCTATCCTTCCAATGTGTTGGTTCTGGAATTGGATCATATTATACCCTCAACCTTGTGGAACTTGACATGGACACAGAAAGGTGAAGATGATACCTTTCAGTAGAGGATGTCATGAATCAGGGTAATTGCTTATATCCAAGTTTCCGCATCACACGTCGATGATCAGCCATAACGTATCCCTTTGGGTGGAACAAAGGCCCATTATAAAATGCAACGTTATAGAACCTCAAATATTGGCGGTTTTCTCTATCCTCCTTGTAAGGGTCGAACACAACATCTTTGGTAGTCATCGCGTCTAGAGCCAATCTCATATTTGTTAGTCGATGATTGTTATCGGGCTTCGGATGGCTGTTAAACTGGTATCTCTTGGCTCTAGGCTCCTCGGGGTCATCAATGGGTATAATCTTCAAGAAGGGCTTGCCCTTGAATAATGTTGGAAATGTTCATAAGCCCACACCTATAAAAATGTGAAATGATACATATATAAATCAGTAAATTTTGTTTATAAGTTCATCATAAGGGTACATGTGAACAATATAAATAAGAACATAAGTTCAAAACAAAATTACCTGGAGTAGAGTGAAATTCCCAAAAAATTGGTTTGTAACCTCCTTAGAGGCCCTTCTCATCTCCGTCATAAAATGTGTCATTACCACCGTGCCCCAAGAATAGCTAAAGACCTCTTCCAACGGATCCAAGTATTGAAGGTAGTTTACACTAACCATGTTGCCACTAGTGTCAGGGAATACCCTAGTGCCCAAGATGAATAACAGGTACGCAGCGGCTGTATAACGAATCTGTGCGGGGTCCCATCCATCCTTGTATTTTCTCTGTATCGTGTCTTCAAACTTCTTATTAAGCAGCGTCAGCTTGATGGTCTTTGTCCTACTATTCCTAGATACATAGAAGCTTTCTACAGAAGTTTTGTAGTCCCAACCAAATAGCTTGTTATTAAGAGCGTGCAAATTCGACCATTCTAGCTCCGGACAATGATCTCCTTCTGCAATTGATTTGTAGGTAACACTCAAGCCTAGAATGTTCTGAGCATCATCAGGTATTAAGGTCATCTCGCAAAACGGGAAGTGAATGGTATCTGTTTCACCATGATACCTTTCGACGAAGAAATTGATTGTCACAATATCTGGCTTCACATAATTTTCAACCAAAGGATACAGACCAGAATCCTTTACTAATGTTTGGACCTCTTCACATTCCTTAGACAAATCCCAATGAGACGCGGCTTGGTTTCGGCAAACACGGACAACCTTCTTATGATCCTACAATTAGGAGATAATACGATTAATAGTTTTATATAAATACAAAATAATACATGTGCATGAGATATAAATTATTACATAGGTTTGATAGATAATACGAGCCCAAGAGTCCTTGTAGCCAAATAGATGCCCCGGATCAAAAGAAGTTGCACCCCAATTCTACCACGATCAAGGTCAGGTATCATGTCATTAATATGAGGAAGGTGTGAACCTTTAACTTTTACTTTGAATGTGCCCTTGCCTTGTGTCGGTTGTTGACTTGGCCCACCTTGTTTTCACTACTACTTGGCTTGGGTTGCTAATTGACTTGGATCAATCTCATTATCTTCCTCCTAAACTTTCCTCTTCATCTTGCTCATATTCCTTCTCAACTGCTCCGGTAGGTTCACGGATTTTGAGTTTACTACGGTCACGACCACTTTACCAAACTTCACCTCTTGTATCAGCCCCCAGACGGATTTTGCGACCTTAGTCTTTCCCTCTAGGAGGCAGAGACTGAGGAGTACCAAAACCGTCCTTCCTTCTTTTTTTAGTGCCAACATCTTTAGATTTTCCTTTGTTAGCTTTCTTTGCTTTAGACCTATTTCAAAAGAAGCACGAAATAAATATAAGACAACTAACTTTTATTTCTAATATCAGCATAGATACACTACATAACGACATAGAATCATCACTACCGGCATACTGAAACAAAGTATCGACCATGTCGTGACCAAAACACGGCATAGTAATTTCAAACCATTACATGTCGGGAACTAATACCGACATTGAAAAATAATTGACGAGGATGCCGGTAATCTTTAGGAAGTTCCTGGATACCAAAACACCATTGCCGGCACATACGTAAAATTCAAACTCATGCCGCAGCAGAATTACGGCATCGAATCTAACCTAAAATGTGTGTCGGTACCAATAACAAAATCCTAGGGTTTTCTGTTTATTAGAAGCACACTACCGGCATGGTATTCAAACTAAACTGAACGCCCGGTACAGGGTTCCAGCGTGCTCTTCATCCGAAATCGAATGCCACAACTAATTTTCGGTGTGTTCTTCAACGTTATGTCGTAACGCAGTGCCGGTGTGGTCTTCATCCTAAATCGAATGTCGTTACACTGTTCCGGTATGGTATTCATACTAATTTGAATTCCGGAAGCTACTGAAACTCAACTATTTCAGTTAGGGTTTGCGATTTTGACCTAAACCCATAGCTACAAATCGATTGAAACACTAATTAAACAATTCTAAATCACTTATCTTCTCATAGAAGCCATTTTTACGAGAAGTTGATCGTCTGAAGCCTCTTGTTCTTCGTGTTCTTGCTCTTGAGCAATCAAAGCAAGCCTTTCCTGTAATTTCTGTTGAGCAATCAATTTTGATTTCGATTAGGCATCTGATTTCTTTCGTGGAGGCATTCTTATGGATTCGGGTAGGTAGGTTAATCGACGAAGAAATTTTTGAATTAACGATTAATCGTCGATGAAGAACGGATGAAGAACGATGAAGAAGATGAAGAAAAAAAAAATTCGAACCCTAACCCTAACCGAGTATGCCGGAACTGATAGAGAAATGGGGGATATGTATTTGTTTTTTAGATTTTAAGTTTTAGGGAAAGGGTATAACAGTCTTTTCATAATGTTTTTTAATTAATCAAAGGGTGTTTTAATATTTTCTCCCCAAAAAACACCCCTTAGCAGACACCTTTGGTTGGGGAAAGTAATTCATATCCCCCAATTAGTTTTGATATCCCCAATCGCGCGTTCTTTAATTTGGGTTCTGAATTTTAGGTTTTTTTCTTTTTCTTTTATTGATTTAGTTTGATTTAGGGGAAAGAAATATGAGATTTTTATGTGGAAACATTTTGGTCTACATTTTAATTTATAGATTTGGTACTTTGGAACTTATTTTGTTTCAGTTGATAGTCGAAAGGAATTGACAACATCTCAGTTTTTGTTAGTTATTAGGGTAGTTTTAGTTCAACTGATGGTAAAAGCAACATGTAAGTGAGCTAATGGGAAATAACTTTTAGATGTGTTAATGGGAATAGAGTTTTTAAAGGTTAATGGGTAGCAGGTAGCTAGGTCAGAATTAGATACATATCTAACTTACACTCCAGTTGATGAATTTTGCTTTGATTTTGTTTTTAAATTTTATAAAGCAAGAAAAAATCTCATTTCTTTGATCATAGTATGCCTGAATTGTTTATTATATTGGTGAAGGAATTGTCAACTATGAGCTTCAAATAGTTTGTTCAAGATGGGAGTGATATTATAATTGAGAAATTATGATTAATAGAAGGATTTAGGACATTTGCTTCCGTGCATCTCTTCAAGCGAGAAATGTTTAATAATCTTGCTGACAATCACAAGGAAATAAATATAGTGGAGGCATAATTTTGTTCCAGTGTCAGATGCTGTTTTTTGTTAGTTTAATTTTGTTTTGATCTTTTGCGCTATTTTAGTTGTATTCGCCTGCACAGGCTTGTGTATTCTTCAATATTATTGTCTTTGCCAAGGAAAAAAATAATAAAAAAAATCTCTTCAAGTGAATTATCATGTTCTGCCAGAATTTTTGAGTACTGAATTTCAGTGGTTTGTCTTAATATATCGATCTTTAACCATTTAACTTTTTTGTTAACTGTTTTTTTTAATGTGATCTCTTTAACCCTTTAAGTTGAGTTTTATGATTAATTGAAATTTTGTCAGAAGTCACCATTGTACTTTAACTGCCCTAATGTTTTTTACTGGCATAGTTTACATAACACTTAGAAAATGTATTTAATTGTAGGAACATGTGGAAGAAGTACCCTGAAACCAAGCGCTTAAGAAACGCAAAGATGAACCATGAGAGGATATTCGACCATGGAGAGAACAATACATGCGATTGTATTGAGATTAACTTTTACTAAAAGCCTTGAAGTTGTTGTCGAACTATATCTTATTCTTCTTGATTTTTGCTAAGTCTCTTCTTCTTGAGTTTTTTCCAAGGCTTTGTGTTGCAAAGATTAAGCTATCCAAATGTATCATCCAGAAAAATAACATCATTTTTTATTTTTTATATTTATATTTTTTTTGCAAATGAGTATATATTTATTGAAAATATATTGAACAGAATGGCGGTGGCAGGCGCATCGTACATGCGTGTTATACTAGTAATAGAAAAGTAAAGAAGGATTTAGGAGTACCTTCTCAGTTCTAATGTCTGATTGGAAAATAAAAGAAAATATTAGCAGACCATCTATTACGTACGATAGTTATCCGGGTGTATCTTAGAAAACGGATCCGATTGAAAGAAGAATGACAAAGCTGTATAACCAGTTATAAAAATGGAGCTTTCTTCCAAAAAAAAAAAAATAATCAGTGGTTAAGCTTCATGTTGATAATGTATTGCAGCAAAATAATAGGGAAAAAAGAAAGAGATATAAAAAGAGAAGGATTCTATTGATATGAGTTATCTGGTTACTCGGATACAATATCCTTTATATACATGGGAAAGGGAAAACCAAATGACTTCGATTTTGGATCGCACATCCGTGTACATGGGCCATTTAACATTAATTTAGTAGTATAAACTGTTTTTAAGGGTATATAAGTCATTTCTTACCCATTAGACATCCCTTATAAGCAAACCCTAGTTAGGAAAATAGATTTGTATAACTTCAAAAGTTTTATGTATGTCCTAAAACATACATGTTTCAAATTTTAGGGTAGGCAAAAATATCAAAATGGGCTTTACAGCCCACAAAGTAAAACACATAAAAGTCTGTTCAAAAGTTTTTTGAACAGACTGAGTGGAGTTCATTAGAACGAAGGAGTTCAGGCTCTTCTATGTTGTTAGGGTGAGGAGTACTTATGCTGATTTGTTAGGCAAGTGTTGTGCTAATGCCGATCCATATGTTGTTCAATACTATGCTATATTAGTATTCTGGGCTGTATGGAACCAGCAAACTCTCCCTAGTACTTCTGCACTAATGTGTGTGTGGTCTCGGCATAATTCAAACTTAAACCAATGTTGCTAGTTCCCATGCATAGAAAGTCGTCCTAAAATATCCCTTGGATTCCTTGTTAGTGGCCATGCATAGAAAGTCGTCCTAAAATATACCTCTGTTTCCTAATTAATTGTTTTATGGCGCGTCATCGAAAAACTTTTTCTAAAATGTATCCAAACACGGTGTTAGGACCGGGTTCGAGTCCCACTCCCATCATGATTACAAGAAAGTTTGTGCCTATAAAAGAAAGGCAATATCGATAGTTTCAAACTCGGTCCATATAGTTTTTCCCTGGGAAGCTTTTTTTTTTCGTCCACCATGAAAAAGATGAAGGGTGCTACTACTAGCTGCATTGATGATCAAATACTATGTGAGATACTAAGCAGACTTCCATTGAAATCGCTTGTGCGTTTCAAACGCGTATGCAAATCTTGGCAATCCTTGATTGAAAAGGATCAGTGGTTGATCAAATTACACCATCGACGGCAATTGAAAACAAGTCCACATCTCTATTTTTTGACCAGTAAAGCTGTATTAGAAAGTCCACGGGTCTTCATCGTGAATCTCATGGTGTCTTTTCCTAGGGATGAAAGCGTTAAATTTGAGATTCCTTGTACAGCAAACTTGTGCATAGACACAAACCACAAAGAAATAACTACAGCAACAAAAACCATGCAAGCCATATCGAATAAAGATTTGTTGGTTTGTCAGCATATACAAAAACCCATCAACGGTATGATATGCTTAATCGACAAAATAGAAAGAAAATATATGGACTCTGACAATGAAGTTAAAGAGGATCATGCTGCTCGTCTATACAATGTCATCACCAAAGAAGCGACACCTTGGATCAGATCAGCTTACTTAGCACAAGTAGATAAATTATGTGACTTATCGAAAGTAGATGTATATCGTACTTATGAATTTGGATTTGATCCTACAACAAGGGAATACAAATTGATTTGCATGTGGAGCATATCTGGGTATGAGCTTCCAAAATTGGAAGGGTACATGGAGTACACAATATACGAAGACGAAGAGGAGAATTGCAAAATGTGCGAGGCCTTGACTCTAGGCAGCGACACTGCTTGGAGAAGGATTGATAAGGTACCACCGTCAGATAAGTTCTCTAAAGATCTATATGGTTCCGTTTATGCGAATGGTTCCATATATTGGATGTATTACAATGATATTCGTCCCATGCTAGTGGCATTTGATGTCGGGAGAGAGGATTACAGAGTTATACCAGACCTTGATATGATTGGTATTGATCGGCCTAACTCTTATTATCTTATGGAATTGGATGGGCATCTAGTTATAGTAAAGAACCCAGATAATCACACTGTCAATCTGTGGATACTTGATGACGACTGCGACAAAAATACAAGTACTACAAATACTAGTAACATCAAATGGACTAAAGAGATTATCATGTTACCTATTT
>NC_039367.1:97652094-97655105 GCF_003573695.1 Papaver somniferum
TCCTCGTTCATGCTGTTAATTTTATCATTAGAAACATTTAGGACAATGTTAGATTTAAGTTTGGGGGTATGGGAGAAACTTTTTAGTTGCACTTTTGAAACTTCTAGCGTCACATGGTATCCGGTTAGCTAAGTTTACGTATTGTTTCTCACCGAAAAGATTGAAATTGGAATGCTACAGATAACAACTTATTGAGACATTAGAGAAAAAGACATTGAGATCCTTGAAATTCAGGAGAGAACTTGTTCCTTTTAGAGGGTAACCGTGATGGACCTAACCATACATGATGGAAAGGCAAGTAGGTCAGGAAATGCCAGAAAGACAAAGCAACCTCACAATGTAGTCTTAGTTACTGGATTGCGACTCTCTCTCAGTAGAAACTTATCATCATCAACAAGCGGAGTGACATCAAAATTTATGAAAAAGTTGAAGACGTTTAAGGTTTAGAAGCAACAATAGAAAAGAATAATTCAAAAATCAAAGTTGAAGACTTAGTTACAAGAAGTTACAAGAGCAAATGATATAAGTTGTTAAAGTTCATGATACCAAGACATCACAATTTGTGAATATCCAAGTTCTAAAGTCCTTCTCTCATGGCCATTTAAATTTTTGTCTTGTTATTTTTGTTTAAAAAAAAATGAAAAAAAAAAACAAAAAAAAATGAAACATCATTACGTTCTTTTTGTTCAATAAGGCCATAGGGAAGAAGAAATTTAGCAAGAAATCGAAGAGAAGAGTTAATTGTCAAGGTTCTATGAGGTTCGAGAGTTTATCATCAACAATTGAAGACCGAAGAAGGCGTTGTTTCTACTGGGCACTGTGAGAGAGTCGAAGAAAGATGCATTTTGGTTGCTTTGTTAGTCTGCTTTCAATCTGACACAAGATCTTTCTAGCACTGGTTTAACTCATCACACGTAATTAGTCCAGCTGTATAACAGATGTCCCTCTCATTTTTATCTCTCTCCTAATCTTATCCAGCTGTAAAGCAGCGGACGCATCTTACAATGTTTATCTAGCTGTATAGCGGATATCTCTTTATCTAGCAGTCATGTGGATGTGTCTCCCCTTTTCTTCAGTTAGCTTTAGAGCTGACACCTTTAACTTCTCTGGCAGTCTAGTTACTTGGAGATAGGTTGAGAATATGTATGTCCTCATAGCTCTTTGGATACTTGTGACCAATTAGGAGTAAAGGTTTTGTGGGTATATATCTGGTAAGCCCTCCCGAGACTATAACTCGGCCACTGGGGCCACCTAGGGGTTTAAAGGCTTATTGCATACGCTAAATGCAATCGACGATGCCTGCGACAGTGAGTTAGGATTTTATTTTGTAGTTTTGATTTGCTCGGGACTAGAAAATAATAAGTTTGGGGGTATTTGATAGACGCATTTATGTGTCTAATATATCTCAATTGTATATAGTGTTAGTGCTCGATTTTGTACTTATTTGGTTATTTTATTTATTTGTAGGTGTTTTTGGAAAAATAAGGTTTTGCGGCGAAAATGGCTAAAAATGTGGCATTTGGACCTCCGTAGATAACGTACCAGAAGCTCCCCAGAAGTATGTTGGAGACACCCCTAAAGTACCCCGGAGGAACCCCGAAAAAGTGCGGAAAACATCCCAGAAATATTGCTAAAGGGACACCGGAACTGGACAGGGGGAGGTCATCTTCGATGTTTCAAAACTGGATTTTGGCGGGAAAAAAGGCAGCATCGTCAACAGTTTTGGATCAAGGATTTGAGCGACCTAGGAGGCGATTCAATGGGCAAATTTGGTACCCACGGACTCTACAAGACATAAAGGACCTGTTAGAAGCGATTAGACCCATCTAATTGGGCTGGATAAGTCAGAAAATCCACACAAAGTCAAGACAGTGCACACGGTCCCTGTTTAGGGTTTTGAATTGGTTTGAAATATTTGGGAGAGATTCTTGCGTGGAATATACTTCAAAATAGTTTAGTCCAAGTCCTAGAAGATATTTGAGTCGAGAGAATAGCTAAAAACAGCCTGGAACACAACAAGAAGAGGATTATTCTTCAAACAAACCGTAAAGAATAATGGAGATTTCCAAGGGGTTTGATCGAGTTTCAAGGTGATTCAAAGCCTATAAATAGTTGGTTTTAAGTCATAGAAGGGTTAGAAACCCTTAGGAGAGAGTTTAGAGTCGAGGAGAGCCGAGGAGAAGCGATTACAGAGAGTTACAGTGCTGCTGCTGTTGTTCGAGGAGGAAGAAGAAGAGGAAGAACAGACCTGCTAAGGCAGTCGTTCTTCAACAGTCTTAAAACCAGAAACGAGTGTAGTAGTTCAACAGCGCTAGATATGTATCGTTTATAAACGGCAGTACTCATCTTTGTAACAGTGACGCTGTAACGTTTATACAGCGTTGCAAACTTCTCTTTATCACCATATTCATCAATAAAAACACCTATTAAGCAATTTTGAGCAAGTTTTTGATATGAGGAGCTAAACCCCTTAGCCAAGGCGACGGAGGAAGCCATTGGTCCTTATTTATGGTATAATTATAACTTTATTATTTATTTGCAATATTATTATTTGATTATTTGCATGGAATTGAATTTGAAATATTAGTTTTTATTGAATAGTTGTGAATTATTTTGATGAAGCATGCTGGGTTTTAAAAACTTTTGATGTTTTATACTTTGTGATTACAATTATTACTTCAAAAATCTACAAAAGGCATAATATTAGAATCACTCTAAAAGAAAAATTGCATGAATATTAATTATTAGAATTTATGAAATAATGGGTCAATGGTGGAATCCAAGTCTTGGTGTTTTTCCCTAAAGTTTTCAAACAAAATTTATTTGCCTGTTTAAATTTAAATCTAAAAACTGTTTTCTTCACAAGTCTGAAAAGACCTTGTTTACCACTACAACTACAATCACTATTTGAAATACATCACTTCCGTGTCGTCATATGCTTGTGAAGTATGAAGAAGTTATACATATTGAGGTTATTGATCCGTTTTGGAAGCAACTATCTTCCCCCCCCC
>NC_039367.1:97655145-97689948 GCF_003573695.1 Papaver somniferum
TCCCCCCACGGAAGCTCCCGGACAATCACCATGGGATACAAATGAGGCAAAGGAATTCTATGGAGCTTACTCACGTGGAAACTCGGCTAGACGACAAGTATTGTTGAGCCAACTAAGGCTAATTACATGCCCATGGATAGCACAAAATGAAGAGCCAAGAAAGAGAGATCCGCCCGGTAGACCACAAACTAAAACGACAAGGAGAAAACAAAGGAAAGAATTGAAAGCAATGAGTCAACGCGAATGTGAAGACGAGGCAAGTAAAAAATGAGACCCAACCGGATGTGAGCTTTCAGAAGAAAGGTTCGCGGAAGCGCCGGTTCCAAATAAAAGGGGTAGGCCGAGGAAGGAACCGCCATCAAGTCAACAACAAACGGGGAATTTCGTATCCACACCACAAGCCGATGAAGTGTCGGTTCCAAAGAAAAGGGGTAGGCCGAAGAAGTGCCGGTTCCAAAGAAAAAGGGTAGGCCGAAGAAGTTACCGCTATCAAGTGAAGACAAATGAAAGATTCCGTATCAACACCACAAGCCGATGAAGTGCCGGTTTCAAAGAAAAGGGGTAGGCCGACGAAGGTACCCGCATCGTTTAAACAAGAACAACAAGTCGAGAAAGCGGATGCCACACCTAGAGTCGATGTAGCGGAGGTTACAAAGAAAAGGGGTAGGGCTAGGAAGGTACCAACAATGATTGAACAAGGTGAGCATTCCAAAGTCACACCCATAGTTGAAGAGGCGGCTTTGCATATCAAAAATGAAAGGCCGAATAAGGAACCTACATCAAGTCAAGTACATCAAGCTGAAAATTCCAAAGTCACGCCAAAGATAAGTGATAGCAAAGATAAGCGACCAAGGCCTAGTCATCAACAACAAGATGGTGAAGTAGTCTCTTTTAAAAAATGCAGGGGTAGGCCAAGGAAGTACGGACTCCCAACACATACCGAAGACATTGGAAGTGTAGAGATTGCAGAGGATGGATTGGATATAATTAAGCTGAAAATTGGTAATATGAAAATGTATAAGGATTCCCTAACAGGTAAGGCTTATAGACATTACCATACCAAAATAGAGGGTTATGTAGACCAACTTCCCGAGTTTATTCGCGAGTATATTGTATATACGGATGATGTCAATGGAGATGGAAATTGTGGCTATCATGCCGTGACCGAACAATCAGGAATCTTTGAGACGGCGGTTAGTAAAGGGATGACACTATGCCGATACGCTACAAAGAGGATGGCCGAACAACTTATGAAAAAGAAGAGGTGTTATAAACAATTGGTAGATGATGACGAAGGGTTTGATAGTTTGCATGTTCGGGTGTTAGGACCAGAGAACGAGATGAAGTTCCTTCCTACTGAATATTGGATGAAAATGTCGGTTTGTGGGCATCTTGTGGCGGATACATTTAACTGTGTTGTTCATTATTTTTCCCCCACCGAATAGACAACTTATACGCCAAAGTGGCAAAAGTGCGAAGGATCTCTTAAGAAGAGAAGAGTTGTCTTGGCGTTCGTGAACGAGAATCATTTCATTATTCTGGAGCTCAAGGAAAATTGTCCATTGCCGCCGGTTTGTCCGTTGACTCAAACAAGGATATAGTCCCCAATCACTCGGAGGAATGGATGAAATTGTATGAGGAGAACCACCAATTGTGGGATTCGTTGAAGCTATCAATTAACCCAGAGAAGGGATAAATTCATATTCATAAATTATAAAGTGAAGAAGAGTAGTTTGGAATGTGTGGTTCATTACTACGCAACCTTTTGTTTTTTTGGAAGTTTGAATTATAATCATTAAACCATATGATATGTAAGTGCAGGCATGATTTAATTCAAACTTTACAATGCCGAGAATTAGTCCCGACTTAGAAAGTCTTTTTCTTTTTATGCCGGAAAATCACCATAAGTACACAGAGATATTAGTTTAAGTGTCGGTATTTAAAATAACTTCCTAACAATGCCGGAATTGTAATACCGGCATTATCTAGAAAAATGTATCCCCATGCCGAAATTCTAAATTCCTTTCTTCTGGAAAGAAATCAGTTTACCGGCATTGTTTCTACAATTTCAACCGTGTCGGTTTTGAAAAAAAAACATAAAAATTGCAATGTTTAACATAGATTAACCAATATAAATGTTCTAATACTATAAAAAAAACATTAACAAACATCTTAGATCAGTCGGTCCTTGGCTTCTTGTGAACCCTCTTCTTCGTTTCCTTCCACGAGTCATTTGCATTTGGATCTTCAATTTTGTCTATCTTTTCCTCGACTGTCTTCATTTCTGCCGGGGTCAGCACCTCTCCTTTCTTGTTCTTGCATTTAAACCAGTTTCCCAATTTTCCTAGCCGCGAACGTTGTTGTCATATTATTCCATTAGTATGTTAACTTTTATAAGTTTATAGATATACATTCAAATAATAGGAAGTGAACCAGAATTACGTACCACCAACGTGAGGGTCTTTTGGAGTACGGGTACAATAAGTTTTTCAGGAGTAGTGGAGGGAGGTTCTGCTTGTGGAGGCACTGTTTCGGCGGCCGGGCGTACAATATAAGGATGGGAGTACCTCAAATGACCTCTGAGGAAGCTCGGTTCCGATTCATAACCGTTTTCCGCCAATTCCCAACCAACCATATCCAACACTAGTCGTTGTTCTTCCCTTTCATTCCAATGTACTAGTAGAGGAGTTGGTTTGTAAACTACCAGCGTATACTGTTCATCTGATAGACATTGAAGAAAGTTGTCACGCCCCAAATACTAAACCTGCTTAGCTAATAATAATATAACCTAAACCTGAAGTAATAGAATCTAGATCTTCGAACTTAAGGAACATAATCGCATAAAGTAAAACAAAACTAATTCCCAAACACTCTGATACTTAATAGATGAAAACTCTCAAATGATATGAATATATTAATATGTTGTTTTACAAATAAACAAAGAATACACACACACATATATATATATATAAGATCCATAAATGTTCTTAATCTGCTAAAGTTTCAAATTACGAAACGAATATCTTCATGCGCGCCATCTCTTCTGAAAACTGAAACTGAAGTGGGAACAAGTGAGCACATCATCCCAAATGGGGGCTCATTGGTTATAATTATAACATTCCAGTAATCACTAACATGCATCACAGTTCTACTAAAGAAAAACGATAAATATCTTTCACACATAACATAGAGCAAAAGATTGATTCAATTCATATCCCCATATATTACGTCCATATTGGTAATATCCGTGAAAGATCCACCTGCGGATGGATCTACGAGAGAAGTATTCAACAACCTAAACATATGTTATCCAAACCTCTTCTCACTCAATGGAGGAGAGGATGCTAGGAATAACTCTAGTCTCAAATGATAGCATGAATTCAGGTACCGTAAGATATTATCGTGGAATGCGAACACCTCATAAAACCCAATGCCGCCATCTAAGTCTAGAATATAATAAGATTTTGATTACTATGATCTGAACCCGCACAACAGGTTCACAAAAGGCCCAATCATTATTCGTTGACTGAAGTCAACGAATAATAACCATATCCAGTCATGCACCTAGAATTTCTTCCTTAGTCAAGTTCATAGTAACCGAGTCATACTACGAAGACTGCACAATCAAGTATAATATGCACATGAGTGACTTCCCTAAATAAAATAATATATATAATAATCAACCAGGGTAAAGGCGGACTACTAGGTAATAATCAACCGGGGTAAAGCCGGACTACTATCGTAAGACAATACAATATAATAATAATTAACCGCGGTAATGCCGGACTACTAGGTAATATTCGAACAACGTAGCATTTCCCTACTAAAACTTAGCCAAGAGTTATGGGGAAACACAGACACTCTTCGCAGGGAAACCACCCAACACATATTACACAACATACCCATTGAATTACAAACAATATGCTTACAGAAATTAAAGACTCATCATGCTCGTAGATAAAGTAAATTTACTGATTATAAGAAGGTTACAGAGTTCCCACCTGATTTGATGACAAGCCACTCCTACCTTGAATTCCTCCATCCGACGGTTCATCCTTTGAATCGATCGTTGTTTATATCGACTAAATGTTAATCATACAAGCACTCTAATAATTTAGCCAAAAAGACTCACACAAAGTTCACAACATAATTTCATACAAGTCTCCAGTTATGGGCTAAGTCGAATAACTAACAATTCTAGTTTTATTAAAGGTTTTATAACCTGATCTTTTAATGTTTGAGGCATATATTAATACCTACTTATCCAAATGGGATCAAATTTGGTGCCATCGGAAATCTCTCGGATAACTCTACAACTTTGCAGAAGGAACCGAAAGCTAATTCGGATCTAAAGGGGTCCAAAATCTCAAATTAAGGTTTCTAGCCCTAAGCCCGAGCCCATGTGCCAAACCAACACGGTTCACTAAACCGGCCCACCAAGAATACACCGAAATGGGTCTGACTCGGGTCGAGTCAAACGAGTCAACTGAGTCAGCGATCGGACTCAGTCATCTTCCTCGCCATTCTCTGAAATTTGTCTCAGGTGTACTAAAATCAGTTCAAGAGATCAACTTCCAAGGTCGCTATATTACATCCTATAAATCCAAATTCAACAACCAACGGATAATTAGAATTACGAAGTCATCTTCTACAACTTTTGCGTACTGAAAAATTTCCAAAACTCACTATAACCTAACTAACATTGCTCCAACTTATTGATGTTCGTGACCGTTACACACAGTTTCAGCTGCGACGGGTGGTTTTATAGCATTGATATCTCACTCTATTCCTAACCAAACTGAACGAACTTTATATGTACACAATCAACACAAGATAAACAACAATTCATATTTATAGATCTATTTATAATTCTCAATATAAGGTACCGAAAGAAGTCTCTACATGTTGGGCAGAGAAACACAAGTTTCACGTGAAATCATGAATTTTCATAATAAAAAGAAACAATTGATTCTACTCTATTTCCATATCAAGCACATACCCATGTCATTATAAACATACTAAAGTAGATTAAATAGGTTACCTTGGTTGTTTAGATTAGTTTCTATTTTCTCCATCATGATCATCATCTTTTCATCATAAACACCATGAACACTTCCTTGTTCCTTTTTTTCTCACTAATTCACTCTCTAAATAAGTGACACCCTTAAACTTATATGTTTAAATTGAAGTCTATGATTTTGTATCTTTACTCCTCTCTCTTGCAAAACCAACATCCTACCATTATCATCTTATTCTCCTTCTCATTTTACTCAAGTTTTCTCTTCCTAGTCCATGTTCTTCTTTCATTCATTTTACTATTTTTCTTTGAAGTAGAACTTACCTCTCTTCTTATCTCCAATAACACCTCCTACTTCCCTTTTCCTCAAACATAGACACCTCCAGCTTATTCACGTGAAAAAGAAGATAACTCTTCTTATTAAAATACGTTAACTAGCTAATTAGGGTTAATTAACACTTAATTAATCTAATTTAGGTTAGATTAAGTTTTACTATTACCATCCCTCAAAACTTACTAAGGGCAATTCATCAGAGGTCAGGTCAGGTCAGGTCAAGTCAACGGTCGCGGTCAACTAAAGTCAACGGAGACGGTCAACGGTAGTTTGACTGATTTTGATTCCATCTTTTGAGTCTCTTATCTTCTTCGTCCGGAATCCGATCGAAACGGTCTAATAGTCCATTTCGCATAACTTTTCGAGATCTATCCAATGGTACTAATTGTTTGTCCAAATTATTATTTTATTAATTGTTGTTAAATTTATTGTTCATATTTATTTAATTACGTCATTGTCGGCTAAATCGTCGCTTGACAGGTCTAATAACGTTGACGAGGTTGAGAACCCTTACAAAAGTCATGAGAGAATTTGACATCAGATTTACCCGTAAGTTTTTTCTGTTTGTACCCAAGTTGGCGCATCACACGGCGAAATGCTACACTGTCATGCCTTGCAAAGTTAACTCCTCTTTCGTTCTTATATGGGTCAAACACTACATCTTCGACAGCGATAGAGTCCAAAGCCTCTCTCATGGAGAGTAACTGAGTTCTGTTATTGGGCTTCGGTTTATTGTCAAAAAAGTATTTCTTAGTCACATGATGCTATGGTTCCAAACCATACGTTGACGACTCCAAATATTTGTACTCCTTGAACAATGTTGGGAAGTGTTCATAAGCCCACACATACGCCAATGAAAGATCGTTCCAATGAAATGTATAAGAAAAGAACTAATTGGAAAAAAAAATAACTAGTTCATATTACCTTTAATACAGTGAAATTCCCATTAAATTGACAGGTTGTCGCCTTAGAAGATCTACGCATCTCCGCCAATAAATGTGCCAAGAAAGCAGTGCCCCATGAATACTCATGAACCTCCTCCGAGGGATCAGTATTGTAAGTGGTTCATATGCACCCTGTTACCATTAGAGTCAAGGAATATTGCGATGCCCAAGAGGAACAACAGATAAGCAGCGATAAGTGATAGACACATTTTTGTGTCTAAATTGCACTCAATGTCTCTATTATTAGTGCTCGATTTTTGTACTAATTTTGATGGTTTGTGTGTTTGTCAGTGTTTTTGGAGAAATACACTTGTGTGGAAAAAGTTGCTCAAAAAGTGCTATTTGGACTCCCGGAGAAAAGTACTAAAGGCACCCTCAATTTGGATAAGGGGCACCTCAGTTGGGCACCTGCTATTCGCACCCCCGGTTTGGTTAGGGGGACACCGTCTTCAACATTTCAAAAATTCGTTTTGGCGGGAAAATTTTATTCTCAACTGTGTAACTTTCGATCGATTCTTGAAGGAGTTCTGGATAGACTAAAGGGCTGAAACTTAATGGGTAGACGTGATATGTCATAACAAAGCTGGTATGGGTGTTTGTTTCGATCAAATTTGGCTGAAAAATCCGTGAGAAGAAAATAGGTCAGCACGTACATGAAAGAAGATATTCACGGGATTACAGCGAGTTAGACGTGTGATGCTCGTGTTTGGAAGAACCTAACCACTATTTGGAGTGTGAAGAAGTTAAATATGGCAATATGGAAGCTTCAGAACGCGTGAAAATCAATATCAGTGATAAAAAAAGAAAAGAAAATAACCCGAGTAAATGAAGATTATTTGGAGTTAATGGAGGAGATTAAATGTCTCAATCACGTATAAATATGTTCACAAGGTATCATGGAAGGGTGTTGAGTGATTGGGGAGGCTACAGAGTCGAGAGAATTGCTGCAGAGAAATCTGCAGCAGCAGCAGAAAAACAGTGAAGAACGAAGAACAGACTTGCAAAGACAGTCGTTTTCCAACAGTGACAACGACACTCAGTCGTGGGTCGTATATCTACAGTGGTTGCAACACATAGTGACAGTCGTAGAAGCTACAACGTCAGTAACAGTTTATTGTTGTATCTGTAACTATTATAACTGTTACAAAAGCCCTGTTTTATACCTTTTCTCCTTGTAAACACCTTTTTGAGCAATGAAATATTATTTTGAGAGTGTTTTCACCATGTGGACCTAAACCCCAACACTGGGTCGACGGAGGAAGCCGGACTTCATATTTGGGTGAATTTGTTTTATTTTCTATTTGACTTTTGCACTTAATTAAAATAGAATTATGATTTGAAAAAATTAGTTATTATTTTATTAGATGGGTCATGCTTGCTTAGATGTTTGATGTACCATGCTTACGATTTATAATTAATGTTTGGAGAATGTACCTTGGCAAGAATAAGTGTAGGATCAGAATCTCGCAATGATAATATTTCAGCGAAATTATCAATGACACAGCATAACAGCGTCGCAGAACAGTTTCAGAAATGATAGAATAAATGACGTCATCTAAGATCACGAGAAAGATGTGATAGTCCTGCGAAGATTAGAGAGTTTGCGAAATTTACAATTGTAAGGTTGTGAGAATATCGGAAATCATATCCGAAAATAAAGGACAAATTAGCTGTCATCCACTATGTATTTTCTTATAAATAGTCGTTCGAGTTGTAAAGAAGAGGTAGATCTTTTTTGAGTAAGAAACAAGTAAATAGGAGAGAGAAAGTTTATAGCAGAGATCATTCTTGACTTCTTTATCTATCTTATAAGAACATTCAAAGATTTATCAATAAAATTAAGAGTGTAAACCTAAAAATGAGTTGATCAACAATGAAATCATATGAGGGGAGTAGTGTAGGATTTCCTGCAACTACATAATAGCGCTAGAAACAGGAAGGAGTTGAAGATTATTCTAGAAAAAGATAAAGATTGATATTGAGATTTGTGAAAATTTAAAGTGATTGATTAAGAATTTTTCATAATTTCTTGCAATACTGTTAACATTGAAGAAATGGCTAGAAGAAGAAATACATCCGAACAACCGACTACTATTAGAAGAAGCAAAAGAATTGCTGAAGAGAAAAAAGTGAAATGGGAGAATCTACTAGAATGAGAAATAATAGAGAAAATCAAATTCAACCGCCAATTCAACAAACACTAGTTCAAGAGAGGAATGCAGATTATGACAGGGTGAGCGTACACACTTGGCGATCAAATTCAACAGAAGAAATAGAAGAAGAGCAACAAAATAGAAATTATAGACAGGAAGAGAGAAATCAAGAAGCAGATGATTCATGGAGGTGAGGAAATTGGAGCGTTAAAAACATTGAGACGAAGAATACATGAAGAAAGAAGAGTTGAGGCAGAAGAACGTGCGAATTTAACAAGGCAAAATCACGAATTAAGGATGGATAATATAAGACTACAGAATAGAAGATCGAGAAGTATTACAAAATCATATTCAAGATCGACTAGAAGAGAAATGAGGCGAAATTCACCCACAATCAATGCTGGAAACAATATTCAAGAAGAAATATCAAATCCTAATTAAGAATATCGCGAAAATAGAGAAAGAACTGATGATCGTTACATTCCACAAAATGGAACTTTTGATGATGGGGAAATTGGAGGAAATCAAGAGAATGGACAAAATCAGGGACAAAATAACCAAGATGGCGAAGGAAATCAAGAGGAAGGAAGAAGAATTTTACATGTGAGAGAAACCCAAAGAAATCAACAGACTATTAAAGAAGAAATTGAAAGACATTATGCTGAACAAGCACGTTTAACCTGCGAACGTGAAAGATTGAGAGCGGAAATGGAAGGACAAGAGCTTCAGGAGACAATTCTCCAGAACAATCATGATAGAGTAAAGAGGATGGCTGAAAGAAAACGAATTGAATTGATAAGAAATGAACAAAATTATGGAGGGGAAAATGAAATACATCATCATTTGCGAATTCAAGATAGAGATGAGGAAGATAATCGCAGAAGAAGACGAGATGAGGATAATGAAGAAGAGATGCAAAATTTCGCGAGAGAAGATAGACGAGAACGCAGAAGAAGAGAAGCAAAATTAAAGAGACCAATGGATCAAGATTTAGGTGTAAATAAACAAATCTTGAAAGAATTAGAAGAAATGAGAGGAATGCTAAATAACAGAGGAGAAGTAGGTAGAAGACAATTGGATGAAGCAATAGAAGAAGCTGCGAAAACTCCATTTACAAGGGAAGTACAATTAGGAGGAATACCACCGAAATCCAATTTGCCCGCATTAACCAGCATTTTTGATGGAACAACTTGTGCAATTCAGCACATTAAAGCCTATGTGAGGTGCATGTTACAACGGGAAAATCATGATGCGGTATTGTGCAAATATTTTGCATCCATCTTAACAGGAGAAGCGTTTAAATGGTTTGAAGTTTTACCAAAGAATACAATAACCTCCTTCAATCATTTGAAGACTACATTCTTGGGGGCATATATAAGTAACAATTCCTCACGACCTGGTATGGAAGATGTGTTTGGATTAAAACAAAGGATTGGCGAAAATTTGAAACACTTGACTAAAAGATGGAGAACAATGTGTAGCGAAATGGCTGGCCGTTTAGATGAGAGATATCTCATATTATCATTTATCAATGCTATGTTTGCAACAAACCTATTGTATGTCAAAATTTTCAGAGTCAAGAATACGATTACAATGATTGAATTGCGAGCACTTAAAGAAGAATACATTGCTCTAGAGGAAAGGCAAAATGAAATGGAATGATATCCAGTTGCGAACACCAGCTCACAAAAAACGAATGCAAGCTTATTACCCAAGATAATAAACACAGTGGAGAATACTTCGCAAGTACAACAAGAGAAGGTGATAAATAACAATCAGCAGAAATTGGTATCTATGGGGAGACGAGATCAAGAAGAGATGAAAGAGAAAGAAATTTCTACAATCGTGGAGGAAATAACAAGATTCAAAGGCTCGATCAACCGCAAGAAACTTATGGAGGTCAAAGGCAAAACTATAATAAAGGACAAGGAAGTCACGAGGTAATATGGGAAGAAATCAAGATGCCACCTCTAAATGAAAGTGTGGAGAAGATATGGGAAGCTATAATCTTGATGGAAAATATACCAACATCGTGGGACATGGGAACGGAACCACCTCCAACCACAGAAGTCATGAATTTTGTTCTTATCATCATTTTCATGGACATACCACAAACGATTGCAGAAATGTAAAAAGAATTATTTTGAGAATGATAGATCAAGGAAAATTAAATGACTTTCTGGTAGGGAATCCGCAATCTCAACCATTACCACCACCACCAGAACATCATAAAGTGAATACGATGAAAAAGAAAGTAACATTCTTCATAGAAGTTGGTGCAAAAGAAAAAAATCTATTATGTCACTCTATCGTACATTAATATAAGACAATTGAAGATTTTCATGATAATTTTTTGAGTAGAGTGTTCGCAAGAGATAATGATGGAAGAGAAATTATGAATATTGCGAAAATCTCGCCACTAGAAAAATCACAGAAACAGATCATTTCTTTTACTGTAGAAGAAATTCCCGAAGGAGAAGAGGTGCATGACAATCCATTGGTAATAAAATTAGAAATTAATCCAAAACGGAAAGAAGATGAGGATGATGAAGCTGAAGATTCATGGGCAATCAATAGAATTCTAGTCGATACTGGAAGCTCTGTGAACATCTTATTTTATCATACTTATAAAACCATGGGTGGAAGAGATAATGATCTTATACCATCAACATATAAGATATATGGTTTTAATGGTACTGCTAACAAGCCTAAATGGGAGGTTACTATGCGAATTCCATTGAAGGGAATATCTTCTGAAATCTCATTATGTGTCGTTGATGTAGAAACACCCTACAATGCGTTAATTGGTCGACCTTGGCTACATGGGATTCTAGGTGTAGCTTCAACTTTCCACCAATGCATCAAATTCCCTTACCCCAATGGTGTAGGAATCATAAAGGGAGATTGGATCGAAGGAAAGAGATGTTACGAAACTGAGATAGAATCTTGCGAAGGAAGAGCAAACAAGAAGGAAAACTGGAGACACAAAATCAAAGATGTACAAAGAAGTGAGAGGTTGGTGGTGGATACAATCGAAAGGAAAGGAGAATAGATGTTGTGAAATTAATGCTAGCTCAGAATAAAAATGATGAATATACCACTACCAATGAAGCAGTAGCAGAAAATAGTAAAGAAGCAGAGGATGGCAAAGGTAATAAAAACAAGAAATGTATGAATGATTTAGTTGTTGCGATAATCTCGCAATAAGTAAAATTCTCAAAAGTACATTTGATTGAACAACAAAATTGAGATTGCGAAATTCAGATACAATATAATGATTTGCGAGACTCTCGCAAAGATAATGAATTTTACAGAAAATAATCAGAAAAGAATGACAAAAGAGAAAGAGGCGAACCTTTATGGCGTACACCCTAGTTCGCGACTACAATTTCGCAAGAGGCAAATGTAAAAGCCTAAAGTACGTCATATAACGGGATACCTATTGCATGACTCAGGGAAAGGCTACACCGCCACCGGAACCTGGGTCATGGAGATTTGGGGTCAATGAAGCCCATCCGGGAGAGGCACCTTGGATTCTCAACTTAAGCATATGACTTGGGTTGGGCGATTAAGGTAATAAGGACTCTCTCAAGGAGTGCAGATCTGATCAAGGCGCCGAGGTACACGGTTGAGTCAAGAGTGCCAGAGACGTTTGAAGCGTACTTTTCCATTCTTGACAAGTCTTGGATTATGCTGCACTCGGCCTGAAGAAAACCCCACTTAGGGTGCAGTCTCGTAACCATAAATCCTATAAGTAAAAGGGATAAGAGGCTTCGAAAACAACTGGTTTTTGTTAAGACTGGATGGGAGGAGCTAACCTTGTATGGTAGAAGTACGCCTCCTTTAAGGGCAACCAGGGGGAAGATGAGGGCGACACCCTCCATTAGGGAGCTGATAAGTGTCTTAAGACGCAAATGCCATGAGGCTTATTATTTGCAAGGATACTAAGGCTTGTCATATTTGTGCAACAATCCTGAAGAGGCAATAATACAAAATAAAAGGATAAGACGAGATCAATGGGTTTTCGCATGAAAGTGCGAAGACGTCCTGCGATTTCCTCGCAAGACGGCAATGTCATGGGGCTTCATTTTCGCAAAAATATTTAGGCCTGTCATATTGTCGCAACATTCCTGAAGAGGCCATAATACAAAAGAAAAAGTTAAGGCAAAATCAATGGGTTTTTGCATGAAAGTGCAAGGACGTCGTGCGATTTTGTCGCAATGACAAGAGGTGGCATAATAAGACCTTTAATTAGGAAGGCAAGATAAGACCACACAGGAATGAGATTTTGAAAAGAAACAAAATTCACTTCGCAAAAGGTAGCGAAGTTATACAATAAGATTTTTTTTATGAAATCTCTCATTTGGATTCAAATAATAGAGGCAAGTATGGGAATGTATGAAATTAGAAAATGTTATTTGTCTCCATATGAGAGACTTACTCAAAAATTCAAGAATTAATGATTATATTGATTAATTGTATTGCAAAGAAGAATTGTTTTAATTTATGCAGGTCAAAATGAAAGAAACACAAATATACGAAAAGAAGAAATAAATGTACAAGTATTACAAAGAATCAAAGAAAATAGTAAAGACTATTTCTTGGTTAATCCTTCATTATCTTCATCAGACTTGTTTCCTTTTTCATCTGCGTCAGAATCTTCATCACCATCAGAACTTTCATCACTATCAGATTCTTCATCGTCAGCTTCGCTATCAGAGATAATCAAACTGGGAGTATTCTGTACGATTTCTTCTAAAAGACAAGGATCATCAGAATGTGGGATATTATGATAATCACAAACCATTTGGATGGTTTGATTGCGAAAATGCATAGCGTCATTCTTAAAATTCGCAACAGTGATCTTGATTTGATTCTTTAATCTAGAATACTTGTCATTGCGAGAAGAAAGATTCTTTGTGAGTTCCTCCTTTTCAGCTTCAAGTTCTTCAATCTTTTCACGATATTTACTTTCAGAATTTGCGAACAAAAGGCAATCAATTATTAACTTGATGAGAATTCATAAGAAGCAAAAGATTAGTAAAGAAGAGAAATTAGCAACCTTCTCTGTCAGAAATCATATCTCTAATCAAGGCTGTATGTTCAGCTTGGAGACTAACATTTACGCCTTAATCTTTTCTAGCATCATCTAAAATTTTCGCAGCCCAAACAAATTCATCCTCACTACTTATGAGAAGACGAGAACGAATTTGATTTTCCCTTTCGCAGAGTTCAATATTATTGCGGTTAGCTTCATCTCGCTCAAGTTGAACTTCAAGGAGAGCCTCTTGGAATTTCGGCAAAGCCTTGGAATTCCCGCATGTGGTAGTTTAGACCACCCTGTTGAGCATTGTCATATTTTGCATAATTTTAGGCAATCTAGAGAAAATCCAATGTATGAAACGCCCATAAATTGTGAGAATGGTAGTCATTGGGACCATAATCAATCCTTTGAGGGTTGCGATCAATCTTTTATAAACCCTAATGACCATGCACACATGTACCAATCACCACAATTTGAACATGAAGAATTTTGTACTCCCATGAATTTAGACTCCACCACAGAAGCTTTCAGACTCAGTGAGCAAAACTTCGATAGATCTACATCACGAATTCAGGCATATTTAGATCAGATTTTGCTTCACCTACAAAAGGAGGAAATTCATGAGGAAATGTATGTTGTCCCTAATGAATTGTCTAGTCCCATCCATGTAAATGATGATTATGAACCTAATTTAGAGGAACATGAATCGACTAATGACACCACCACTGTTAATGCGGACCAATATGCATGCTACCATGATGATGATTATGATGATTATGATGATGTGTTAGAAGAACATGAAAATATTGTGGAACCTGTTGGTTCAATAACATATGGCTTCTCGCCCTCGACCTTCATGAATGTTGTTTTTTCTAATACTCATTGTAATTCATATGATTTTGATATTGACATGGGATTCGTACAATTATTCTGTGAAGATGAACATGACATAGGAATAGTTGAATCTTCTGTAGACACTAATATGCATGAAAATATATTTGATGTGTCTGATTCTCTACCTAGGTCACATTGTGATATTTCTCCTGATTTGCCAATGCATGAGAATGAATCTGTTAATGATGTTGATGACTCTGATTGTGATCTTGCCAATTTGTTTGATGATTGTGAGCATGTTGTGACACTTGTAGAAGACTTAGGAGATGTTGATTTGATTAATAATGATGTGCCTATCCTCCTACATGAGTCACAATCTGATGGCCTTCCACCCAACCTAGATTTGGTTTGTACCAATATTGTAAAACCAATTTTTCTGAGAATGCCCAATCTAGGATTGGAACTGTGTGCTTCCCAAGTCCTTTTGGACTATTTTGCTTCCAAATATAATACATTTGAGGAACCACAGTTGGAAATTGCATGTTTGCCCGTCCCTAGCACAGTTCATTTCGAGCTAGACCTTTTGCATGATGAACCCCCGAAACTGCGCGATTTTGTTTTCAAAACTATATCTTCTGTAAAATACAGGTTTGGGGGTAGCTCATTTTGTTTCACAGTTTCACTTGCATGCCTATCATATTATTATTGTGTGAAGCTGTTGAAGTCTCTACACTTTTTCTTTTGGGTTGATCCTCAACTCTTTAGATTGTTAGTGTATGGTGAATTTTTTTGTATATAATCCAGTAGATAAATTTTAAAAACCCTTTTGTTCCTTTTGTATATATTTTGCTAATCCAATATGATCTCGGCTGAAATATGTTGGATTTTTTCCTTGAATAACGGAGTTTTAATTCTGCTTTCGCCGAAATCGGGTATTCTCTCTCCTTTTACTCTACTCAGCATGTCCCTTTCCATATGTTGCATCTTAATTTTTTCCATATTTTGAAACATTGAGGACAATGTTTAGTTTAGGTTTGGGGGTATAGAGTAGATACCACGATAATATGCTATAATTGAAAACGAACTCCTTCTTCTTTTTGAAAAAATTGAAAAATTCCAAAAAAAAAAAATAAAATAAAATTGAAAAATCAAAATTCAAAAAAATTAAAAAATGAAAAAAACATAAAAATGGAGCTCATTTACCTTGAAATGTTGACTCTTGTGCAAATATGTATTTTTATTAGGAGTCTTAGTCTAGATATTTAGGCACCCTGATTCTAGCACAATTCACATAGTGATAAGAAATTTGCACGCGCACGATCTACCAATACATGTATGGCCTCGATCTTCAAGGTGTTTGATAGGAAGTTACGATTACCAATCACTTTAGAATACTGAACGAAACTTGACTAGCTTGTTCTTTGGTTGGTTGGGATAGAAGGTGGAGGTTACATTAAGAAAAACAACCATCGAATTTAACTGGGTGCATCAAAAAGGGCTACCTCTTGCAAAGTGTCATGTAATTTTTTGTTTCTTCTTGTTATGTATCAAAAGTGTTTCCTTATTCAAAAAAAAAAAAAAAAAAAATCAGAAAAATCAGAAAAATACAAAAAAATCAAGTATTTATCAATTCCATCATCTCTTGTTCCAAAAATAAAAAGAGAATAGTCAATGTAAATAAGAGTCATGTAAATAGTCATTTTGTTGTTTCTTTGTAATAAGCAAGGAGGGTGTATGCCATTGATGTACAACGCGAGTAATTGTGAAATACCTCCAACTCATTCACAATTCTCGTAAAGTCCGGACAGCTAGCTAGATTTCGACCTCAGTTCTTAGCCTGAGAAACTATCTCTTGGTGATTAGTAGTCATAACTTCAGATCTTTCTTTACACATGTGTAGATACACTTTACACTCTTATCACATGTCTTTATTTGTTATCAGTGCTAGGATTGTGCCTTTGATAGCTAGATTGACATCTCCATTTTGCTGTGAGCTTAACTGTTTTGCACATGTCACGTTTGATGGAATATGAGCTTATATTTTGTCCTTAGGTTTTGTAGGCACACCTCTGGTAAACCTTCACGAGACTTCAACTCGTCCACTAGGGACACTTAGTGGTTTAAAAGGCTTAGTGCATACGCTAAATGCATTCGAGAGACCAGCGACAGTGGTATAGGTAGGATTTCCTTAGTTTGTTTTTACTTGAGGACAAGTAAAATTCAGGTTTGGGGGTATTTGATGAGTACTAAATAGTGCATATTTATATATATTTTTGTTGGCATTTAACTCATCTTTTGCGCATTAATTCTACATTTTATCCCATATTCTGTATTTTCATTGTTTTCAAGAATAAATATTTTTATTAATTAATTTTGCATTTTTAGGTAATAAATAAAGTTCGGATGAGTCGCGGAGCGAAAAGAGAAGAAAAGTAGTGAAAAGCCGGGAGAAATTACGCAAGGAAACCGCGAAGAGTGGTGCGCACAACCTCATTTTCTACACACAAAAGTGCCTCCGTTCTCAGCCATCAGATCATTTCTCAGAAGCATCCGACGGTCGCTCCCTTGCTGTGCATCAAAGTTTGATATCTCCGCCTAACACTACAACACCTAACTCCATCTGGCATCGTTGATTTTGTTGTATCATATAATCTGACGGTCGCTACAAGCTTCACTCCGCATCACCGTCCGATTCACCTACCAGCTTCGCATCTCGCGGCTCAGCTCGCCAAACATCGAACCAGATGCTCCCGCTTCACACCCTAGCACCGAATCCTATTATCCACCCAAACAACCCATCGCCCCAAAACTTCATCTCCTTCACCCGACATTTGCAGAGCCACCTCTCTGCCACCACCTTCCCCGACCATTTCCAGCCACCACCTCACCTCTGCAACACCATCACTTCTTCACCAACATCATCAGTACCTCCCCAGTCCGTTCCTTTATCTCTCTAGCCATCTATTTTAGTGACTTCTCACCATTCTAAACCCTAGGTTGGAAATCACTAAAATAGATGAGGCTCTAGACATCAATTGAACACAGGAGAGGGAGCAGGAAGATCAGAGGAGGAATGGGTCGAAGATAAGAGAGTCAATTCCTCGATTTTGGGTAATAAAAGTTAAACCCTAATTGTACTGTTTATTGAATATTTTTGGGGAAAATAGGTGTAAACCCTAATTTGATAATTTGGGTATAAAAGGGAAGTGATGTAGGATGTTAAAACTTGTTCTTGGACTAGCCAAGTTTCCACCCAATTTGGGTTAGGTTAATTTCAATTGTTCCTGCACTTTTAATTGCTCCTGTTAGTTGCACTTTTACTTTTAATTGCATTTGTTCTTGTTCTTGGTTTTAATTCTCTGTTTATATGAATGCTCACTGTTAGTTCACCATGTTGTTCACTGTTGTGTCATGTTAGTTCACCATGTTGTTCACTGTTATGCTCACTGCCATGTAATGTTAGTGTAATGTTTCTCATGTTCTAAACCATCATGCTAGGGACTTGATGAATCACTAATTTATTATTATGTAGTACATTGATCATATTGCTTTAGAAGGTTAAACAAGTTTAGGAAAGACTTGAACTTAGTTCATCATCACCTCACTTTCACAATGTATGCCAAGTATACTTTGTAGTTAGGTTCATGAGCTGTTGATAAGCTGCAACTCAAGCTGAATTCATAATCCTTTGACTAGTTGTGCCTTAGAAAGACAGTTAGTACTTTGGAAAGAATACCATAGTTGTGTTTAACTTTCTATAGGAGAATACATAGTAGAAGTTAGAGTGAATTCAAACCCTAGTTCCCATCCATAATCTACTTCATTCCTATCCACAATTCCATCTTCAACTGTTTAGCTTTGTTTTCTTGTTTTCTTTCACTTGTTTTACTTTCACTGCTCACTTGTTCTACCTTCACTGCTCACTGTGGTGTCTTAACATCACAATCTTTACTAGTTTCACACACTGCCACCACTGCTGTATTGGTTTTCTTTCTTGGCCTTGCTGTGCAGCTCTTGCACTGCTGCTGCTTTCTTTACTTTGTGCAGCTGCATTGCCTTCCTTTCTGCTACACTGCAGCTGCCTCTGCAACTGCTGCTGCCAAGCTGCTGTTGACCCTGCCTCCTACTGCTGCAGCACTTGTGCTGCTTTGCTTTCCCCTGCTGCTGCCTCCTGCATCTGAGCTCCTGCAGCTGCTGCTGCCACTCCACTTCTGTTGCTGTTGTCTGCTGCAGCTCCACTGCTGCTTCCTCCCCTAGCCCACAGTTCACTCAGTCCAGCCACAGCTCACTTCACTCCTGAGCCCAAGTCCACTTCAGTGAAACCAAAGACTAAAGGCCCAACCAACTGAGCCCAACGCTCAGTTCACTTCCAAAAGCCTCTGAAGCCCAGTTAAGGCCAAAGCCCAGTGAACTGTTAAGCCCAATTCACAGTTGAACTGTTGAGCCCAAAGCTCAAATCAGTTCACTGAAACCAAAGCCCATATTCCACATTTCTGAGCCCAAGCTCAGTTCAATCCAATTCAAAATCATTCAAAGACCAACTGAGCCCAAGCTCAGTTCATTTTATTGTGAACAAACCCATTAGCACTCAAAGCCCAATTTAAGCCAAAAGGCCTCATAGCCCAATAGCAATTTAGGAACCCAATTAGCTAAACACTCAAAACACACCCGATCTCTGTGGATCGACCCGTACTTGCACGAGATACAACTGACGACCGTGCACTTGCGGTATTACTGTAGGCCCCCGTTTTATTATCGCTTCATTTTTATACACCTTTCAAGGCCTGCCAAGTTTTTGGCGCCGCTGCCGGGGATTGGTGTTGTGTTTTATCTGTGTTTTTCTTAGCTATTTTTGTATTTCATTTCAAAGCATTTGCATCTGCATCTGCTTCATTTCATTTGCTGTTGGACCTGCTGATCTGAACCTGTTTTTCCTCTGCTGGGACGCCACCAAGGAAAAGAACCAAAACCCAACTGGGTTTTTGCAACAATATCAGAGCAGCTGGGCTGTGCTAAAAAGGTAATCCTAAACCCATTCCATTGAGAGAACCCAACCTGTGGGCTTCCAAATTTCTTTAATTGTGGGCTTGTAATAATTAACCCAATTTTTTTTTGGGCTTTTTATTTTTCTATTTTGGGTTTGTAATAATTTATTTTTGGGCTTGTTGTTTAATTTGTGGGCTTGTATTTATTTTGTGTGGGCTTGTTTAAATTTTTCCATTGGACTTGTATTTTGGACTCTGGATTTAAACCCAGCTGATAACCGATTGTGGGCCGCAGCCTTCCTTCCATTTCATTAGAGGCTTGCACAGTGGGCTTGCTCCCATTTCAAAAAAACCAAATTTTATTTTCTTAATTTTATTTTCTTTTTTTTTTAAAAAAAAAAAAAAAAAAAAAAAAAAAAAAAAAAAAAAATTGCTCCTAGTTTCAAAAACCAAAACTTTTCTCCCCTTCAAAAACCAAATTTTACTTGCTCCCATTTTAACAACCAAACTTTTTCTAAATTATCCCATTAAAACCAAACTTGCCAAAAAAAATTGTCTCCCACCAAAACCAAATTTTTCCCAAAAATCCAAACCCTTTAAAAACCAAATTCTGAGCTTTGTAACATAGTTACTTAGCTTTTGAGCCAATCATGTCTGGATATTGGTCTGCTTCTGGGGATGGAAATAAAACTCTTAGAGAACTTGCTTATGGGCATATGCCACGTTATGAACCTTCCACGGACCATGATGTCAATAGTCATAGGAATTATTATGGACATTTTCAAAGTCCCGAGCCGCAATACATGAACCCTAATGACTATTCATACATGCATCATTCGCCACAACGTGAAAATGAACATTTTGCTAGTGCCTCACTCACACAATCATCACTTATGGATCAAATAGAAGCTCGAATCACAGCTTTAGAAATGCAATCACATGAGGACTCTGTCACATCTAATTTTCTTAGGCAACCTGAAATCTATGCATGTCCCGCATGTGGTAGTTTAGACCACCCTGTTGAGCATTGTCATATTTTGCATAATTTTAGGCAATCTAGAGAAAATCCAATGTATGAAACGCCCATAAATTGTGAGAATGGTAGTCATTGGGACCATAATCAATCCTTTGAGGGTTGCGATTAATCTTTTATAAACCCTAATGACCATGCACACATGTACCAATCACCACAATTTGAACATGAAGAATTTTGTACTCCCATGAATTTAGACTTTACCACAGAAGCTTTCAGACTCAGTGAGCAGAAATTCGATAGATCTACATCACGAATTCAGGCATATTTAGATCAGATTTTGCTTCACCTACAAAAGGAGGAAATTCATGAGGAAATGTATGTTGTCCCTAATGAATTGTCTAGTCCCATCCATGTAAATGATGATTATGAACCTAATTTAGAGGAACATGAATCGACTAATGACACCACCACTGTTAATGCGGACCAATATGCATGCTACCATGATGATGATTATGATGATTATGATGATGTGTTAGAAGAACATGAAAATATTGTGGAACCTGTTGGTTCAATAACATATGGCTTCTCGCCCTCGACCTTCATGAATGTTGTTTTTTCTAATACTCATTGTAATTCATATGATTTTGATATTGACATGGGATTCGTACAATTATTCTGTGAAGATGAACATGACATAGGAATAGTTGAATCTTCTGTAGACACTAATATGCATGAAAATATATTTGATGTGTCTGATTCTCTACCTAGGTCACATTGTGATATTTCTCCTGATTTGCCAATGCATGAGAATGAATCTGTTAATGATGTTGATGACTCTGATTGTGATCTTGCCAATTTGTTTGATGATTGTGAGCATGTTGTGACACTTGTAGAAGACTTAGGAGATGTTGATTTGATTAATAATGATGTGCCTATCCTCCTACATGAGTCACAATCTGATGGCCTTCCACCCAACCTAGATTTGGTTTGTACCAATATTGTAAAACCAATTTTTCTGAGAATGCCCAATCTAGGATTGGAACTGTGTGCTTCCCAAGTCCTTTTGGACTATTTTGCTTCCAAATATAATACATTTGAGGAACCACAGTTGGAAATTGCATGTTTGCCCGTCCCTAGCACAGTTCATTTCGAGCTAGACCTTTTGCATGATGAACCCCCGAAACTGCGCGATTTTGTTTTCAAAACTATATCTTCTGTAAAATACAGGTTTGGGGGTAGCTCATTTTGTTTCACAGTTTCACTTGCATGCCTATCATATTATTATTGTGTGAAGCTGTTGAAGTCTCTACACTTTTTCTTTTGGGTTGATCCTCAACTCTTTAGATTGTTAGTGTATGGTGAATTTTTTTGTATATAATCCAGTAGATAAATTTTAAAAACCCTTTTGTTCCTTTTGTATATATTTTGCTAATCCAATATGATCTCGGCTGAAATATGTTGGATTTTTTCCTTGAATAACGGAGTTTTAATTCTGCTTTCGCCGAAATCGGGTATTCTCTCTCCTTTTACTCTACTCAGCATGTCCCTTTCCATATGTTGCATCTTAATTTTTTCCATATTTTGAAACATTGAGGACAATGTTTAGTTTAGGTTTGGGGGTATAGAGTAGATACCACGATAATATGCTATAATTGAAAACGAACTCCTTCTTCTTTTTGAAAAAATTGAAAAATTCCAAAAAAAAAAAATAAAATAAAATTGAAAAATCAAAATTCAAAAAAATTAAAAAATGAAAAAAACATAAAAATGGAGCTCATTTACCTTGAAATGTTGACTCTTGTGCAAATATGTATTTTTATTAGGAGTCTTAGTCTAGATATTTAGGCACCCTGATTCTAGCACAATTCACATAGTGATAAGAAATTTGCACGCGCACGATCTACCAATACATGTATGGCCTCGATCTTCAAGGTGTTTGATAGGAAGTTACGATTACCAATCACTTTAGAATACTGAACGAAACTTGACTAGCTTGTTCTTTGGTTGGTTGGGATAGAAGGTGGAGGTTACATTAAGAAAAACAACCATCGAATTTAACTGGGTGCATCAAAAAGGGCTACCTCTTGCAAAGTGTCATGTAATTTTTTGTTTCTTCTTGTTATGTATCAAAAGTGTTTCCTTATTCAAAAAAAAAAAAAAAAAAAATCAGAAAAATCAGAAAAATACAAAAAAATCAAGTATTTATCAATTCCATCATCTCTTGTTCCAAAAATAAAAAGAGAATAGTCAATGTAAATAAGAGTCATGTAAATAGTCATTTTGTTGTTTCTTTGTAATAAGCAAGGAGGGTGTATGCCATTGATGTACAACGCGAGTAATTGTGAAATACCTCCAACTCATTCACAATTCTCGTAAAGTCCGGACAGCTAGCTAGATTTCGACCTCAGTTCTTAGCCTGAGAAACTATCTCTTGGTGATTAGTAGTCATAACTTCAGATCTTTCTTTACACATGTGTAGATACACTTTACACTCTTATCACATGTCTTTATTTGTTATCAGTGCTAGGATTGTGCCTTTGATAGCTAGATTGACATCTCCATTTTGCTGTGAGCTTAACTGTTTTGCACATGTCACGTTTGATGGAATATGAGCTTATATTTTGTCCTTAGGTTTTGTAGGCACACCTCTGGTAAACCTTCACGAGACTTCAACTCGTCCACTAGGGACACTTAGTGGTTTAAAAGGCTTAGTGCATACGCTAAATGCATTCGAGAGACCAGCGACAGTGGTATAGGTAGGATTTCCTTAGTTTGTTTTTACTTGAGGACAAGTAAAATTCAGGTTTGGGGGTATTTGATGAGTACTAAATAGTGCATATTTATATATATTTTTGTTGGCATTTAACTCATCTTTTGCGCATTAATTCTACATTTTATCCCATATTCTGTATTTTCATTGTTTTCAAGAATAAATATTTTTATTAATTAATTTTGCATTTTTAGGTAATAAATAAAGTTCGGATGAGTCGCGGAGCGAAAAGAGAAGAAAAGTAGTGAAAAGCCGGGAGAAATTACGCAAGGAAACCGCGAAGAGTGGTGCGCACAACCTCATTTTCTACACACAAAAGTGCCTCCGTTCTCAGCCATCAGATCATTTCTCAGAAGCATCCGACGGTCGCTCCCTTGCTGTGCATCAAAGTTTGATATCTCCGCCTAACACTACAACACCTAACTCCATCTGGCATCGTTGATTTTGTTGTATCATATAATCTGACGGTCGCTACAAGCTTCACTCCGCATCACCGTCCGATTCACCTACCAGCTTCGCATCTCGCGGCTCAGCTCGCCAAACATCGAACCAGATGCTCCCGCTTCACACCCTAGCACCGAATCCTATTATCCACCCAAACAACCCATCGCCCCAAAACTTCATCTCCTTCACCCGACATTTGCAGAGCCACCTCTCTGCCACCACCTTCCCCGACCATTTCCAGCCACCACCTCACCTCTGCAACACCATCACTTCTTCACCAACATCATCAGTACCTCCCCAGTCCGTTCCTTTATCTCTCTAGCCATCTATTTTAGTGACTTCTCACCATTCTAAACCCTAGGTTGGAAATCACTAAAATAGATGAGGCTCTAGACATCAATTGAACACAGGAGAGGGAGCAGGAAGATCAGAGGAGGAATGGGTCGAAGATAAGAGAGTCAATTCCTCGATTTTGGGTAATAAAAGTTAAACCCTAATTGTACTGTTTATTGAATATTTTTGGGGAAAATAGGTGTAAACCCTAATTTGATAATTTGGGTATAAAAGGGAAGTGATGTAGGATGTTAAAACTTGTTCTTGGACTAGCCAAGTTTCCACCCAATTTGGGTTAGGTTAATTTCAATTGTTCCTGCACTTTTAATTGCTCCTGTTAGTTGCACTTTTACTTTTAATTGCATTTGTTCTTGTTCTTGGTTTTAATTCTCTGTTTATATGAATGCTCACTGTTAGTTCACCATGTTGTTCACTGTTGTGTCATGTTAGTTCACCATGTTGTTCACTGTTATGCTCACTGCCATGTAATGTTAGTGTAATGTTTCTCATGTTCTAAACCATCATGCTAGGGACTTGATGAATCACTAATTTATTATTATGTAGTACATTGATCATATTGCTTTAGAAGGTTAAACAAGTTTAGGAAAGACTTGAACTTAGTTCATCATCACCTCACTTTCACAATGTATGCCAAGTATACTTTGTAGTTAGGTTCATGAGCTGTTGATAAGCTGCAACTCAAGCTGAATTCATAATCCTTTGACTAGTTGTGCCTTAGAAAGACAGTTAGTACTTTGGAAAGAATACCATAGTTGTGTTTAACTTTCTATAGGAGAATACATAGTAGAAGTTAGAGTGAATTCAAACCCTAGTTCCCATCCATAATCTACTTCATTCCTATCCACAATTCCATCTTCAACTGTTTAGCTTTGTTTTCTTGTTTTCTTTCACTTGTTTTACTTTCACTGCTCACTTGTTCTACCTTCACTGCTCACTGTGGTGTCTTAACATCACAATCTTTACTAGTTTCACACACTGCCACCACTGCTGTATTGGTTTTCTTTCTTGGCCTTGCTGTGCAGCTCTTGCACTGCTGCTGCTTTCTTTACTTTGTGCAGCTGCATTGCCTTCCTTTCTGCTACACTGCAGCTGCCTCTGCAACTGCTGCTGCCAAGCTGCTGTTGACCCTGCCTCCTACTGCTGCAGCACTTGTGCTGCTTTGCTTTCCCCTGCTGCTGCCTCCTGCATCTGAGCTCCTGCAGCTGCTGCTGCCACTCCACTTCTGTTGCTGTTGTCTGCTGCAGCTCCACTGCTGCTTCCTCCCCTAGCCCACAGTTCACTCAGTCCAGCCACAGCTCACTTCACTCCTGAGCCCAAGTCCACTTCAGTGAAACCAAAGACTAAAGGCCCAACCAACTGAGCCCAACGCTCAGTTCACTTCCAAAAGCCTCTGAAGCCCAGTTAAGGCCAAAGCCCAGTGAACTGTTAAGCCCAATTCACAGTTGAACTGTTGAGCCCAAAGCTCAAATCAGTTCACTGAAACCAAAGCCCATATTCCACATTTCTGAGCCCAAGCTCAGTTCAATCCAATTCAAAATCATTCAAAGACCAACTGAGCCCAAGCTCAGTTCATTTTATTGTGAACAAACCCATTAGCACTCAAAGCCCAATTTAAGCCAAAAGGCCTCATAGCCCAATAGCAATTTAGGAACCCAATTAGCTAAACACTCAAAACACACCCGATCTCTGTGGATCGACCCGTACTTGCACGAGATACAACTGACGACCGTGCACTTGCGGTATTACTGTAGGCCCCCGTTTTATTATCGCTTCATTTTTATACACCTTTCAAGGCCTGCCAAGTTTTTGGCGCCGCTGCCGGGGATTGGTGTTGTGTTTTATCTGTGTTTTTCTTAGCTATTTTTGTATTTCATTTCAAAGCATTTGCATCTGCATCTGCTTCATTTCATTTGCTGTTGGACCTGCTGATCTGAACCTGTTTTTCCTCTGCTGGGACGCCACCAAGGAAAAGAACCAAAACCCAACTGGGTTTTTGCAACAATATCAGAGCAGCTGGGCTGTGCTAAAAAGGTAAGCCTAAACCCATTCCATTGAGAGAACCCAACCTGTGGGCTTCCAAATTTCTTTAATTGTGGGCTTGTAATAATTAACCCAATTTTTTGGGCTTTTTATTTCTCTATTTTGGGTTTGTAATTAATTATTTTTGGGCTTGTTTGTTTAATTTGTGGGCTTGTATTTATTTTGTGTGGGCTTGTTTAAATTCTTCCATTGGACTTGTATTTTGGACTCTGGGTTTAAACCCAGCTGAGCTTGTAACCGATTGTGGGCTTGTTTCCACTCAAGAGTGGACCTCGAAACCAAAGTTTTAAAACAAACGTCGGGCCTTAACCAACTGGGCCAAATTAAATTTTCAAAATTAAAACTTAGTGTTTCGTGGGCCGCAGCCTTCCTCCCATTCCATTAGAGGACCAACAGTGGGCTTGCTCCCAATTTCAAAAACCAAAAATTTCTCCCATAAAAACCAAAGTTTTCCAAATGTTTCCCTAAAAACCAAAATTTTTCTTTTTCCCATCAAAACCAAATGTCTCCCGACAAAACCAAATTTTTCCCAAAAAGTCCAATCCCATTAAAAAACCAAATTTTCTTGTAGATAATGTGTTAGTTAAATTTCCTTTTGTATATATTTTGTGCTCATCCATTGTGACTCCGAATATGTTGGAGTTTTGCCTTGAATAACGGAGTTCTAATATTGCTTTCGCCGAAATCGGGTATTCTCTTTCCTTTTTCTCTACTCAACATGATCCTCTTCATATGTTGTATTATAATTTTTTCCATATTTTGAAACATTGAGGACAATGTTTAGTTTAGGTTTGGGGGTGAAAAGTAGATATCACGATAATATGCCATAATTGAAAACAAAACTCCTTCTTTTTGAAAAAAAAAAAATTGAAAAATCAAAATAAAAAATTAAAAAATCATAAAAATGGAGCTCATTTACCTTGAAATGTTGACTCTTGTGCAAATATGTATTTTTATTAGGAGTCTTAGTCTAGATATTTAGGCACCCTGATTCTAGCACAATTCACATAGTGATAAGAAATTTGCACGCGCACGATCTACCAATACATGTATGGCCTCGATCTTCAAGGTGTTTGATAGGAAGTTACGATTGCCAATCACTTTAGAATACTGAACGAAACTTGACTAGCTTGTTCTTTGGTTGGTTGGGATAGAAGGTGGAGGTTACATTAAGAAAGACAACCATCGAATTTAACTGGGTGCATCAAAAAGGGCTACCTCTTGCAAAGTGTCATGTAATCTTTTGTTTCCTTTTGTATATGTATCAAAAGTGTCTCCTTCAAAAAAAAAAAAATATATATATATATATATATATATATCAGAAAAATACAAAAAAATCAAGTACTTATCAATTCCATCATCTCTTGTTCCAAAAATAAAAAGAGAATAGTCAATAAGAGTCATGTAAAGAGTCATCTTTTGTTGTTTCATTGTAATAAGCAAGGAGGGTGTATGCCATTGATGTACAACGCGAGTAATTGTGAAATACCTCCAACTCATTCACAATTCTCGTAAAGTCCGGACAGCTAGCTAGATTTCGACCTCAGTTCTTAGCCTGAGAAACTATCTCTTGGTGATTAGTAGTCATAACTTCAGATCTTTCTTTACACATGTGTAGATACACTTTACACTCTTATCACATGTCTTTTATTTGTTATCAGTGCTAGGATTGTGCCTTCGATAGATAGATTGACATCTCCATTTTGCTGTGAGCTTAACTGTTTTGCACATGTCACATTTGATGGAATCTGAGCTTATATTTTGTCCTTAGGTTTTGTAGGCACACCTCTGGTAAACCTTCACGAGACTTCAACTCGTCCACTAGGGACACTTAGTGGTTTAAAAGGCTTAGTGCATACGCTAAATGCATTCGAGAGACCAGCGACAGTGGTATAGGTAGGATTTCCTTAGTTTGTTTTTACTTGAGGACAAGTAAAATTCAGGTTTGGGGGTATTTGATGAGTACTAAATAGTGCATATTTATATATATTTTTGTTGGCATTTAACTCATCTTTTGCGCATTAATTCTACATTTTATCCCATATTCTGTATTTTCATTGTTTTCAAGAATAAATATTTTTATTAATTAATTTTGCATTTTTAGGTAATAAATAAAGTTCGGATGAGTCGCGGAGCGAAAAGAGCAGAAAAGTAGTGAAAAGCCGGGAGAAATTACGCAAGGAAGCCGCGAAGAATGGTGCGCACAACCTCATTTTCTACACACAAAAGCGCCTCCGTTCTCAGCCATCAGATCAGTTCTCAGGAGCATCCGACGGTCGCTCCTTCATAGATCATCAAAATCGGAAGTCTCTGCCAAGCACCACAGCGCTGAAATTCCAAGCCTTCAGATTAGATGGTAGTTGAATCCAACGGTCGTTCCTATGCCTGTTCATCAAATCCCGATGATTCCGCCTTACACTACAGTACCTAACTCCATCTGGTGCCGTTAACTTCGTTGCACCTCAGAATCCGACGGTCGATTCACACATCCTTCCATCTATCCGTTCGATTCCACTCAGATCCAATGATCCAACATCTCAGCTCGCCAAACATCAAAGTTTGATGAACCCGCTCAACACCCTAAGCATCAAACCCATCGACCCAAAACAAACACCCACCTTCTTCTTCCCCAAAACTCATTTCCCCCAAATTTCTTCTCTTCCCCCGACCATGGCAGACCCTGCCATGTCTGCTCCGCCGTCTCCATCTCCACCACGACCACAAGGACGCCACCACCATCACCTACCTCTTCCCTAGTCGTGTCTGTCTTGTTCTTAGCATTAATTTTTGATGCTACCAAGAAGACAAACATAGCTAGGGTTTCACAGTGGAGAGAAGAAGGAAATTGGAGCAGCGTTCGAGTAAAGGATTAGCAGAGGAGGAGAAGTACAAGCATGGGTCGAGGCTATTTGCATCAGAGAGTGAGTTTAATTTCCAATTTAAAAATTAGGGTTTCCAATTTAGGGTTTCTGAAAATTTGGATATTTTGTAAGCTATAAAAGGGAAGTGATGTGAGATGTAAAAACTGTTCTTGGACTAGCCAAGTTTCCACCCAATTTGGGTTAGCCTAATTTCAATTGTTCTTGCACTGTTAATTGTCCTGTTAAATTTCAGTTTCAACTGTTAGTTGCATTTTCACCCTTAGTTGCATTTGTTGTCATGTTAGTTTTGAGCCCAATCATGTATAGATCTTTTTCTACAGTTGGGGAATACAACAAATCCCTTAGAGAACTTGCGTGTGGACAAACTTCACGTTATGCACCTCCCATAGACCATGATGTCAATAGTCATAGGAATTATTATGGACATTTTCAAAGTCCCGAGCCGCAATACATGAACCCTAATGACTATTCATACATGCATCATTCGCCACAACGTGAAAATGAACATTTTGCTAGTGCCTCACTCACACAATCATCACTGATCGATCAATTAGAAGCTCGAATCGCAGCTTTAGAAATGCAATCACATGAGGAATCTGTCACATCTAATTTTCTTAGGCAACCTAAAATCTATGCATGTCCTGCATGTGGTAGTTTAGACCACCCTGTTGAGAATTGTCATATTTTGCATAATTTTAGGCAATCTAGAGAAAATCCAAGGTATGAAATGCCCATAAATTGTGAGAATGGTAGTCATTGGGACCATAATCAATCCTTTGAGGGTTGCGATCAATCTTTTATAAACCCTAATGACCATGCACACATGTACCAATCACCACAATTTGAACATGAAGAATTTTGTACTCCCATGAATTTAGACTCCACCACAGAAGCTTTCAAACTCAGTGAGCAAAACTTCGATAGATCTACATCACGAATTCAGGCATATTTAGATCAGATTTTGCTTCACCTACAAAAGGAGGAAATTCATGAGGAAATGTATGTTGTCCCTAATGAAGTGTCTAGACCCATTCATGTAAACGATGTTGAATATGAACCTAATTTAGAGGAACATGAATCGACTAACGACACCACCACTTTTAATGAGGACCAATATGCATGCTACCATGATGATGATTATGATGATTATGATGATGTGTTAGAAGAACATGAAAATATTGTGGAACCTGTTGGTTCAATAACATATGGCTTCTCGCCCTCGACCTTCATGAATGTTGTTTTTTCTAATACTCATTGTAATTCATATGATTTTGATATTGACATGGGATTCGTACAATTATTCTGTGAAGATGAACATGACATAGGAATAGTTGAATCTTCTGTAGACACTAATATGCATGAAAATATATTTGATGTGTCTGATTCTCTACCTAGGTCACATTGTGATATTTCTCCTGATTTGCCAATGCATGAGAATGAATCTGTTAATGATGTTGATGACTCTGATTGTGATCTTGCCAATTTGTTTGATGATTGTGAGCATGTTGTGACACTTGTAGAAGACTTAGGAGATGTTGATTTGATTAATAATGATGTGCCTATCCTCCTACATGAGTCACAATCTGATGGCCTTCCACCCAACCTAGATTTGATTTGTACCAATATTGTAAAACCAATTTTTCTGAGAATGCCCAATCTAGGATTGGAACTGTGTGCTTCCCAAGTCCTTTTGGACTATTTTGCTTCCAAATATAATACATTTGAGGAACCACAGTTGGAAATTGCATGTTTGCCCGTCCCTAGCACAGTTCATTTCGAGCTAGACCTTTTGCATGATGAACCCCCGAAACTGCGCGATTTTGTTTTCAAAACTATATCTTCTGTAAAATACAGGTTTGGGGGTAGCTCATTTTGTTTCACAGTTTCACTTGCATGCCTATCATATTATTATTGTGTGAAGCTGTTGAAGTCTCTACACTTTTTCTTTTGGGTTGATCCTCAACTCTTTAGATTGTTAGTGTATGGTGAATTTTTTTGTATATAATCCAGTAGATAAATTTTAAAAACCCTTTTGTTCCTTTTGTATATATTTTGCTAATCCAATATGATCTCGGCTGAAATATGTTGGATTTTTGCCTTGAATAACGGAGTTTTAATTCTGCTTTCGCCGAAATCGGGTATTCTCTCTCCTTTTACTCTACTCAGCATGTCCCTTTCCATATGTTGCATTATAATCCTTTCCATATTTTGAAACATTGAGGACAATGTTTAGTTTAGGTTTGGGGGTATAGAGTAGATACCATGATAATTTGCCATAATTGAAAACAAAACTCCATCTTTTTGAAAAAATTGAAAAATTCCAAAAAATAAAAATTAAAAAATAAAAATTCAAAAAAAAATTAATTAATTAAAAAATGAAAAATCATAAAAATGGAGCTCATTTACCTTGAAATGTTGACTCTTGTGCAAATATGTATTTTTATTAGGAGTCTTAGTCTAGATATTTAGGCACCCTGATTCTAGCACAATTCACATAGTGATAAGAAATTTGCACGCGCACGATCTACCAATACATGTATGGCCTCGATCTTCAAGGTGTTTGATAGGAAGTTACGATTGCCAATCACTTTAGAATACTGAACGAAACTTGACTAGCTTGTTCTTTGGTTGGTTGGGATAGAAGGTGGAGGTTACATTAAGAAAGACAACCATCGAATTTAACTGGGTGCATCAAAAAGGGCTACCTCTTGCAAAGTGTCATGCAATTTTTGTTTCTTTTTGTATATATATATCAGAAAAATACAAAAAAATCAAGTATTTATCAATTCCATCATCTCTTGTTCCAAAAATAAAAAGAGAATTGTCAATGTAAATAAGAGTCATGTAAATAGTCATTTTGTTGTTTTTTGTAATAAGCAAGGAGGGTGTATGCCATTGATGTACAACGCGAGTAATTGTGAAATACCTCCAACTCATTCACAATTCTCGTAAAGTCCGGACAGCTAGCTAGATTTCGACCTCGGTTCTTAGCCTGAGAAACTATCTCTTGGTGATTAGTAGTCATAACTTCAGATCTTTCTTTACACATGTGTAGATACACTTTACACTCTTATCACATGTCTTTTTTTTGTTATCAGTGCTAGGATTGTGCCTTCGATAGCTAGATTGACATCTCCATTTTGCTGTGAGCTTAAACTGTTTTGCACATGTCACATTTGATGGAATATGAGCTTATATTTTGTCCTTAGGTTTTGTAGGCACACCTATGGTAAACCTTCACGAGACTTCAACTCGTCCACTAGGGACACTTAGTGGTTTAAAAGGCTTAGTGCATACGCTAAATGCATTCGAGAGACCAGCGACAGTGGTATAGGTAGGATTTCCTTAGTTTGTTTTTACTTGAGGACAAGTAAAATTCAGGTTTGGGGGTATTTGATGAGTGCCAAATAGTGTATATATTTATCCCTTTTTGTTGGCATTTAACTCATCTTTTGCGCATTAATTCTACATTTTATCCCATATTCTGTATTTTCACTGTTTTCAAGAATAAATAATTTTCTTAATTAATTTTGCATTTTTAGGTACTAAATAAATCCTGGTTATCTCACGGAGCGAAAAGAGCAAAGGAACGGCAAAGACTCTCGATAGGAGGAAGCGAAGAATGATGTTTGCAAGAGCCGGATCAACTAGAAGTGGGCTTGAAGAAGGAAGAATTGTCCTTAAAGAAGATATGGGCTTGGCATACCCAAGGCTCAAAGCCCTTTCTCAAACCCATTTCCACTATCCAAGCCCGTATCGGATTTCAGCCGTCAGATCGAAGCATTTCAGCATCCTACGGTCGCTCCATCATCGCACATCAAACTCCGAAGCTCCCGCTTTACATCGCAACGCCCATCTCCATCTTGGGCCGTCCTTTTCGTTGCATTCCTCCATCCGACGGTCGCTACCCACAGCCTCCCATCTCATCGTTGGATCCACCTACCATCGTCACATCCCACGGATCAGCTCGCCAAACATCGAACCAGATGCTCCCGCTACACACCATAGTGACCAAACCCTATACTACCACCCATACACTCCCTTCTTCCCAAAACATCGATCTCATCTTCTCCACCCGACCATTTCCAGAACCACCACCACCTGCTCTACCCTGCCACCATCTTCCCCGACCATCCCAGTTCGTCTCGAGCTCCTTCCCATCACCTCCCAACACCACAGAAACCCATACCCATCAGTCCTTTCCCCCTAGCCTAGAGTTCTTATCAAACTCATATCTCTGCATCCTAGGTATGGAGTTGATAAGAAATCTCGAGCTAGGGTTTCACTTGGAGCGACATGGAAAGCAGAGAAAGCATCGTACAAGTATGGGTTGAAGCTATTTTGGTCAGTGTGTAGGTTAATTTTTATTAATTTACAAAACCCTAATTTTTGGGATTTGGGGGAAACCCTAATTTTATTGTTTGGGTATAAATTAAGGGTTGGGTATCACTGTTAAAACTCGTTCTTGGACTAGCCAAGTTTCCACCCAATTTGGGTTAGGTTAATCTCAATTGTTCCTGCACTTTTAATTGCTCCTGTTAGTTGCACTTTTACTTTTAATTGCACTTGTTCTTGTTCTTGGTTTTAATTCTCTGTTTATATGAATGTTCACTGTTAGTTCACCATATTGTTCACTGTTGTTGTCATGTTAGTTCACCATGTTGTTCACTGTCATGCTCACTGCCATGTAATGTTAGTGTAATGTTTGTCATGTTCTAAACCATCATGCTAGGGACTTGATGAATCCCTAAATTCTTATTGTGTAGTACATTGATCATATTGCTTTAGAAGGTTAAACAAGTTTAGGAAAGACTTGAACTTAGTTCATCATCACCTCACTTTCACAATGTATGCCAAGTATACTTTGTAGTTAGGTTCATGAGCTGTTGATAAGCTGCAACTCAAGCTGAATTCATAATCCTTTGACTAGTTGTGCCTTAGAAAGACAGTTAGTACTTTGGAAAGAATACCATAGTTGTGTTTAACTTTCTATAGGAGAATACATAGTAGAAGTTAGAGTGAATTCAAACCCTAGTTCCCATCCATAATCTACTTCATTCCCATCCACAATTCCATCTTCAACTGTTTAGCTTTGTTTTCTTGTTTTCTTTCACTTGGTTTACTTTCACTGCTCACTTGTTCTACCTTCACTGCTCACTGTGGTGTCTTAACATCACAATCTTTACTAGTTTCACACACTGCCACCACTGCTGTATTGGTTTTCTTTCTTGGCCTTGCTGTGCAGCTCTTGCACTGCTGCTGCTTTCTTTACTTTGTGCAGCTGCATTGCCTTCCTTTCTGCTACACTGCAGCTGCCTCTGCAACTGCTGCTGCCAAGCTGCTGTTGACCCTGCCTCCTACTGCTGCAGCACTTGTGCTGCTTTGCTTTCCCCTGCTGCTGCCTCCTGCATCTGAGCTCCTGCAGCTGCTGCTGCCACTCCACTTCTGTTGCTGTTGTCTGCTGCAGCTCCACTGCTGCTTCCTCCCCTAGCCCACAGTTCACTCAGTCCAGCCACAGCTCACTTCACTCCTGAGCCCAAGTCCACTTCAGTGAAACCAAAGACTAAAGGCCCAACCAACTGAGCCCAACGCTCAGTTCACTTCCAAAAGCCTCTGAAGCCCAGTTAAGGCCAAAGCCCAGTGAACTGTTAAGCCCAATTCACAGTTGAACTGTTGAGCCCAAAGCTCAAATCAGTTCACTGAAACCAAAGCCCATATTCCACATTTCTGAGCCCAAGCTCAGTTCAATCCAATTCAAAATCATTCAAAGACCAACTGAGCCCAAGCTCAGTTCATTTTATTGTGAACAAACCCATTAGCACTCAAAGCCCAATTTAAGCCAAAAGGCCTCATAGCCCAATAGCAATTTAGGAACCCAATTAGCTAAACACTCAAAACACACCCGATCTCTGTGGATCGACCCGTACTTGCACGAGATACAACTGACGACCGTGCACTTGCGGTATTACTGTAGGCCCCCGTTTTATTATCGCTTCATTTTTATACACCTTTCAAGGCCTGCCAAG
>NC_039367.1:97690895-97713506 GCF_003573695.1 Papaver somniferum
CTAGATTGACATCTCCATTTTGCTGTGAGCTTAACTGTTTTGCACATGTCACGTTTGATGGAATATGAGCTTATATTTTGTCCTTAGGTTTTGTAGGCACACCTCTGGTAAACCTTCACGAGACTTCAACTCGTCCACTAGGGACACTTAGTGGTTTAAAAGGCTTAGTGCATACGCTAAATGCATTCGAGAGACCAGCGACAGTGGTATAGGTAGGATTTCCTTAGTTTGTTTTTACTTGAGGACAAGTAAAATTCAGGTTTGGGGGTATTTGATGAGTACTAAATAGTGCATATTTATATATATTTTTGTTGGCATTTAACTCATCTTTTGCGCATTAATTCTACATTTTATCCCATATTCTGTATTTTCATTGTTTTCAAGAATAAATATTTTTATTAATTAATTTTGCATTTTTAGGTAATAAATAAAGTTCGGATGAGTCGCGGAGCGAAAAGAGAAGAAAAGTAGTGAAAAGCCGGGAGAAATTACGCAAGGAAACCGCGAAGAGTGGTGCGCACAACCTCATTTTCTACACACAAAAGTGCCTCCGTTCTCAGCCATCAGATCATTTCTCAGAAGCATCCGACGGTCGCTCCCTTGCTGTGCATCAAAGTTTGATATCTCCGCCTAACACTACAACACCTAACTCCATCTGGCATCGTTGATTTTGTTGTATCATATAATCTGACGGTCGCTACAAGCTTCACTCCGCATCACCGTCCGATTCACCTACCAGCTTCGCATCTCGCGGCTCAGCTCGCCAAACATCGAACCAGATGCTCCCGCTTCACACCCTAGAACCGAATCCTATTATCCACCCAAACAACCCATCGCCCCAAAACTTCATCTCCTTCACCCGACATTTGCAGAGCCACCTCTCTGCCACCACCTTCCCCGACCATTTCCAGCCACCACCTCACCTCTGCAACACCATCACTTCTTCACCAACATCATCAGTACCTCCCCAGTCCGTTCCTTTATCTCTCTAGCCATCTATTTTAGTGACTTCTCACCATTCTAAACCCTAGGTTGGAAATCACTAAAATAGATGAGGCTCTAGACATCAATTGAACACAGGAGAGGGAGCAGGAAGATCAGAGGAGGAATGGGTCGAAGATAAGAGAGTCAATTCCTCGATTTTGGGTAATAAAAGTTAAACCCTAATTGTACTGTTTATTGAATATTTTTGGGGAAAATAGGTGTAAACCCTAATTTGATAATTTGGGTATAAAAGGGAAGTGATGTAGGATGTTAAAACTTGTTCTTGGACTAGCCAAGTTTCCACCCAATTTGGGTTAGGTTAATTTCAATTGTTCCTGCACTTTTAATTGCTCCTGTTAGTTGCACTTTTACTTTTAATTGCATTTGTTCTTGTTCTTGGTTTTAATTCTCTGTTTATATGAATGCTCACTGTTAGTTCACCATGTTGTTCACTGTTGTGTCATGTTAGTTCACCATGTTGTTCACTGTTATGCTCACTGCCATGTAATGTTAGTGTAATGTTTCTCATGTTCTAAACCATCATGCTAGGGACTTGATGAATCACTAATTTATTATTATGTAGTACATTGATCATATTGCTTTAGAAGGTTAAACAAGTTTAGGAAAGACTTGAACTTAGTTCATCATCACCTCACTTTCACAATGTATGCCAAGTATACTTTGTAGTTAGGTTCATGAGCTGTTGATAAGCTGCAACTCAAGCTGAATTCATAATCCTTTGACTAGTTGTGCCTTAGAAAGACAGTTAGTACTTTGGAAAGAATACCATAGTTGTGTTTAACTTTCTATAGGAGAATACATAGTAGAAGTTAGAGTGAATTCAAACCCTAGTTCCCATCCATAATCTACTTCATTCCTATCCACAATTCCATCTTCAACTGTTTAGCTTTGTTTTCTTGTTTTCTTTCACTTGTTTTACTTTCACTGCTCACTTGTTCTACCTTCACTGCTCACTGTGGTGTCTTAACATCACAATCTTTACTAGTTTCACACACTGCCACCACTGCTGTATTGGTTTTCTTTCTTGGCCTTGCTGTGCAGCTCTTGCACTGCTGCTGCTTTCTTTACTTTGTGCAGCTGCATTGCCTTCCTTTCTGCTACACTGCAGCTGCCTCTGCAACTGCTGCTGCCAAGCTGCTGTTGACCCTGCCTCCTACTGCTGCAGCACTTGTGCTGCTTTGCTTTCCCCTGCTGCTGCCTCCTGCATCTGAGCTCCTGCAGCTGCTGCTGCCACTCCACTTCTGTTGCTGTTGTCTGCTGCAGCTCCACTGCTGCTTCCTCCCCTAGCCCACAGTTCACTCAGTCCAGCCACAGCTCACTTCACTCCTGAGCCCAAGTCCACTTCAGTGAAACCAAAGACTAAAGGCCCAACCAACTGAGCCCAACGCTCAGTTCACTTCCAAAAGCCTCTGAAGCCCAGTTAAGGCCAAAGCCCAGTGAACTGTTAAGCCCAATTCACAGTTGAACTGTTGAGCCCAAAGCTCAAATCAGTTCACTGAAACCAAAGCCCATATTCCACATTTCTGAGCCCAAGCTCAGTTCAATCCAATTCAAAATCATTCAAAGACCAACTGAGCCCAAGCTCAGTTCATTTTATTGTGAACAAACCCATTAGCACTCAAAGCCCAATTTAAGCCAAAAGGCCTCATAGCCCAATAGCAATTTAGGAACCCAATTAGCTAAACACTCAAAACACACCCGATCTCTGTGGATCGACCCGTACTTGCACGAGATACAACTGACGACCGTGCACTTGCGGTATTACTGTAGGCCCCCGTTTTATTATCGCTTCATTTTTATACACCTTTCAAGGCCTGCCAAGTTTTTGGCGCCGCTGCCGGGGATTGGTGTTGTGTTTTATCTGTGTTTTTCTTAGCTATTTTTGTATTTCATTTCAAAGCATTTGCATCTGCATCTGCTTCATTTCATTTGCTGTTGGACCTGCTGATCTGAACCTGTTTTTCCTCTGCTGGGACGCCACCAAGGAAAAGAACCAAAACCCAACTGGGTTTTTGCAACAATATCAGAGCAGCTGGGCTGTGCTAAAAAGGTAAGCCTAAACCCATTCCATTGAGAGAACCCAACCTGTGGGCTTCCAAATTTCTTTAATTGTGGGTTTGTAATAATTAACCCAATTTTTTGGGCTTTTTATTTTTCTATTTTGGGTTTGTAATAATTTATTTGTGGGCTTGTTGTTTAATTTGTGGGCTTGTATTTATTTTGTGTGGGCTTGTTTAAATTCTTCCATTGGACTTGTATTTTGGACTCTGGGTTTAAACCCAGCTGAGCTTGTAACCGATTGTGGGCTTGCTTCCACTCAAGAGTGGACCTCGAAACCAAAGTTTTAAAACAAACGTCGGGCCTTAACCAACTGGGCCAAATTAAACTTTCAAAATTAAAACTTAGTGTTTCATGGGCCGCAGCCTTCCTTCCATTCCATTAGAGGACAAACAGTGGGCTTGCTCCCATACAAAAACCAAATTTTATTTTCTTTTTTTTAAAAAAAAAAAAAAAAAAAATTCTTTTGCTCCCAATTTTTAAAACCAAATTTCTACTTTGCTCCCATTTTTAAACCAAATTTTCTTTTTCGTTTTCCCATCAAAACCAAAATTTGTCTTTTTCCCAACAAAACCAAATATTTTCCAAAAAGTCCAATCCCATTAAAAAACCAAATTTTCTTGTAGATAATGTGTTAGTTAAATTTCCTTTTGTATATATTTTGCTAATCCAATATGATCTCGGCTGAAATATGTTGGATTTTTTCCTTGAATAACGGAGTTTTAATTCTGCTTTCGCCGAAATCGGGTATTCTCTCTCCTTTTACTCTACTCAGCATGTCCCTTTCCATATGTTGCATTTTAATTCTTTCCATATTTTGAAACATTGAGGACAATGTTTAGTTTAGGTTTGGGGGTATAGAGTAGATACCATGATAATTTGCCATAATTGAAAACGAACTCCTTCTTCTTTTTGAAAAAATTGAAAAATTCCAAAAAAATTGAAAAATCAAAATAAAAAAATTAAAAAATTAAAAAATCATAAAAATGGAGCTCATTTACCTTGAAATGTTGACTCTTGTGCAAATATGTATTTTTATTAGGAGTCTTAGTCTAGATATTTAGGCACCCTGATTCTAGCACAATTCACATAGTGATAAGAAATTTGCACGCGCACGATCTACCAATACATGTATGGCCTCGATCTTCAAGGTGTTTGATAGGAAGTTACGATTACCAATCACTTTAGAATACTGAACGAAACTTGACTAGCTTGTTCTTTGGTTGGTTGGGATAGAAGGTGGAGGTTACATTAAGAAAAACAACCATCGAATTTAACTGGGTGCATCAAAAAGGGCTACCTCTTGCAAAGTGTCATGTAATTTTTTGTTTCTTCTTGTTATGTATCAAAAGTGTTTCCTTATTCAAAAAAAAAAAAAAAAAAAATCAGAAAAATCAGAAAAATACAAAAAAATCAAGTATTTATCAATTCCATCATCTCTTGTTCCAAAAATAAAAAGAGAATAGTCAATGTAAATAAGAGTCATGTAAATAGTCATTTTGTTGTTTCTTTGTAATAAGCAAGGAGGGTGTATGCCATTGATGTACAACGCGAGTAATTGTGAAATACCTCCAACTCATTCACAATTCTCGTAAAGTCCGGACAGCTAGCTAGATTTCGACCTCAGTTCTTAGCCTGAGAAACTATCTCTTGGTGATTAGTAGTCATAACTTCAGATCTTTCTTTACACATGTGTAGATACACTTTACACTCTTATCACATGTCTTTATTTGTTATCAGTGCTAGGATTGTGCCTTTGATAGCTAGATTGACATCTCCATTTTGCTGTGAGCTTAACTGTTTTGCACATGTCACGTTTGATGGAATATGAGCTTATATTTTGTCCTTAGGTTTTGTAGGCACACCTCTGGTAAACCTTCACGAGACTTCAACTCGTCCACTAGGGACACTTAGTGGTTTAAAAGGCTTAGTGCATACGCTAAATGCATTCGAGAGACCAGCGACAGTGGTATAGGTAGGATTTCCTTAGTTTGTTTTTACTTGAGGACAAGTAAAATTCAGGTTTGGGGGTATTTGATGAGTACTAAATAGTGCATATTTATATATATTTTTGTTGGCATTTAACTCATCTTTTGCGCATTAATTCTACATTTTATCCCATATTCTGTATTTTCATTGTTTTCAAGAATAAATATTTTTATTAATTAATTTTGCATTTTTAGGTAATAAATAAAGTTCGGATGAGTCGCGGAGCGAAAAGAGCAGAAAAGTAGTGAAAAGCCGGGAGAAATTACGCAAGGAAACCGCGAAGAGTGGTGCGCACAACCTCATTTTCTACACACAAAAGCGCCTCCGTTCTCAGCCATCAGATCATTTCTCAGAAGCATCCGACGGTCGCTCCCTTGCTGTGCATCAAAGTTTGATATCTCCGCCTAACACTACAACACCTAACTCCATCTGGCATCGTTGATTTTGTTGTATCATATAATCTGACGGTCGCTACAAGCTTCACTCCGCATCACCGTACGATTCACCTACCAGCTTCGCATCTCGCGGCTCAGCTCGCCAAACATCGAACCAGATGCTCCCGCTTCACACCCTAGCACCGAATCCTATTATCCACCCAAACAACCCATCGCCCCAAAACTTCATCTCCTTCACCCGACATTTGCAGAGCCACCTCTCTGCCACCACCTTCCCCGACCATTTCCAGCCACCACCTCACCTCTGCAACACCATCACTTCTTCACCAACATCATCAGTACCTCCCCAGTCCGTTCCTTTATCTCTCTAGCCATCTATTTTAGTGACTTCTCACCATTCTAAACCCTAGGTTGGAAATCACTAAAATAGATGAGGCTCTAGACATCAATTGAACACAGGAGAGGGAGCAGGAAGATCAGAGGAGGAATGGGTCGAAGATAAGAGAGTCAATTCCTCGATTTTGGGTAATAAAAGTTAAACCCTAATTGTACTGTTTATTGAATATTTTTGGGGAAAATAGGTGTGAACCCTAATTTGATAATTTGGGTATAAAAGGGAAGTGATGTAGGATGTTAAAACTTGTTCTTGGACTAGCCAAGTTTCCACCCAATTTGGGTTAGGTTAATTTCAATTGTTCCTGCACTTTTAATTGCTCCTGTTAGTTGCACTTTTACTTTTAATTGCATTTGTTCTTGTTCTTGGTTTTAATTCTCTGTTTATATGAATGCTCACTGTTAGTTCACCATGTTGTTTACTGTTGTGTCATGTTAGTTCACCATGTTGTTCACTGTTATGCTCACTGCCATGTAATGTTAGTGTAATGTTTGTCATGTTCTAAACCATCATGCTAGGGACTTGATGAATCACTAATTTATTATTGTGTAGTACATTGATCATATTGCTTTAGAAGGTTAAACAAGTTTAGGAAAGACTTGAACTTAGTTCATCATCACCTCACTTTCACAATGTATGCCAAGTATACTTTGTAGTTAGGTTCATGAGCTGTTGATAAGCTGCAACTCAAGCTGAATTCATAATCCTTTGACTAGTTGTGCCTTAGAAAGACAGTTAGTACTTTGGAAAGAATACCATAGTTGTGTTTAACTTTCTATAGGAGAATACATAGTAGAAGTTAGAGTGAATTCAAACCCTAGTTCCCATCCATAATCTACTTCATTCCCATCCACAATTCCATCTTCAACTGTTTAGCTTTGTTTTCTTGTTTTCTTTCACTTGGTTTACTTTCACTGCTCACTTGTTCTACCTTCACTGCTCACTGTGGTGTCTTAACATCACAATCTTTACTAGTTTCACACACTGCCACCACTGCTGTATTGGTTTTCTTTCTTGGCCTTGCTGTGCAGCTCTTGCACTGCTGCTGCTTTCTTTACTTTGTGCAGCTGCATTGCCTTCCTTTCTGCTACACTGCAGCTGCCTCTGCAACTGCTGCTGCCAAGCTGCTGTTGACCCTGCCTCCTACTGCTGCAGCACTTGTGCTGCTTTGCTTTCCCCTGCTGCTGCCTCCTGCATCTGAGCTCCTGCAGCTGCTGCTGCCACTCCACTTCTGTTGCTGTTGTCTGCTGCAGCTCCACTGCTGCTTCCTCCCCTAGCCCACAGTTCACTCAGTCCAGCCACAGCTCACTTCACTCCTGAGCCCAAGTCCACTTCAGTGAAACCAAAGACTAAAGGCCCAACCAACTGAGCCCAACGCTCAGTTCACTTCCAAAAGCCTCTGAAGCCCAGTTAAGGCCAAAGCCCAGTGAACTGTTAAGCCCAATTCACAGTTGAACTGTTGAGCCCAAAGCTCAAATCAGTTCACTGAAACCAAAGCCCATATTCCACATTTCTGAGCCCAAGCTCAGTTCAATCCAATTCAAAATCATTCAAAGACCAACTGAGCCCAAGCTCAGTTCATTTTATTGTGAACAAACCCATTAGCACTCAAAGCCCAATTTAAGCCAAAAGGCCTCATAGCCCAATAGCAATTTAGGAACCCAATTAGCTAAACACTCAAAACACACCCGATCTCTGTGGATCGACCCGTACTTGCACGAGATACAACTGACGACCGTGCACTTGCGGTATTACTGTAGGCCCCCGTTTTATTATCGCTTCATTTTTATACACCTTTCAAGGCCTGCCAAGAAGCTATTTAAGGAATTGTTAAGACGTTCAAGAAGGGTATCATTGTCCAAAGCATTAGAAAATGAGCGAAGAAGGGTAGCTTCATCAGAAAGACCATAAATGTCTGCAAAAAGGATCATTTAAATAAGATAAAACAACAGTATGAATGAATAAAGAGAAAAGAGAAAAGTAACATACCGTAAAGCTGATTATTAGCTTGCTGAAGACTAGAAATTTTGTTCTTATACGAGGAAGAATCAATTTCCAATTGTCTATTCTTCTTGCGAAGAACTTTAACTTCAGCTTCCAATTCTTCATTCTTTTTGCGAAATTGAAGATTCTTCTTTTCAAGATTTTCACGTCTTCTCTCTAGATCTGAGGCAACAGCAAAAGAAGCTTTTCCATCCTGCGAAAAAATATAAAAAATACTAATATAGAAAGAAATTTTGAATTATAAAAATGAAGAAGTAAAAGGATAAAATATACCAGACTATTGAGAAAATGCAAAAAATCGGGAGTCACTGATCTGGAAACTCCACGAAGAGAGCTATCACCATCCAGGAAAGGAACATCGCAAAGAGTAGCGAGATCTTTGCAGGTATCTGCGAATTGGATATCTCCCATTCCGTGTAGAGAATCAGAAAATAGGATAGATAACTTAGCCATAGAAGATTCAGGTGGAGAATCTTCACTAGCAGCAATATCATCATTGTCCTCATCACCCTTATCACTTCCAGTTGATTTTTCTCTGCGAAGAGCACCTTTACCTTTATCACCAATCTTCGCAACATCAGCAGATTCTTCTTCTTCAGCAATAATCTTCACACACAGATAAGAATAAGAAATAGAAGCATGGAAGTAACAGTACTATTTAAAATCATAAGAGAAAATTTCTTACCTCATCTGTGTATGAGCGAAGAGCTAACAGAGTACTAGATTTCTCAGTCCTGTTATAACTATCTTTTAGTTTTTGGATCTGCGAAATGTCGCAAGAGTTAGCGAACAGAATAGAAAAAAATCAATAAAGAAATATAAAATGAGTTAAAGGGGAAAAACATACCTCTTTCTCCTTTTCGGGCCAAGAGAAAACCCAAGGTTGATAAGAAGCGAGATTCGCAGGAAGAATATTTGACCCAGCAATGTACGGTCCCTTTAGCATTAGAGGAAAAAAACACCATTTATCATCTTTAGATTGGAGAGGAGTTGTGTTTTTACCAGAATGCCAGTCAATATCTTGCATGAGAACTTTTGATTCATCAATATTATCTTTCCTTTTTAAACGAATACCCCAGCGAGTATTCTCTTTCTTCATGGAGATAAGTTCATAGTTCTCAAAGAAATTCGCCACTGTATACTTCTCAGCAACTATCTCTAGGTTTACGAACTTAGGATCCTTAAGTTCTTTGGAGTACAGAGATCCTCTACCAGCACCACGATTAGCAAACTCTAGCATCAGACGGATGCAGTCCCCACTCAGTTGGAAGATGGCTCGCGAAAATCCCGAATGAGCGAGAATTTCATAAAATAAAGGAAGATCTGGGTTATAAAGAGGAATGGGGAGACCTATGAGAATTTGACCTAGAAAAATTATGATTGATTGATCATCACAATATTGATTAGAGAAAAGCTTGACAGAAAGAATTGATTTGGCATTCTCACCAGGAATGGTGGAGAGTGTGAAACCTTTCTCACCAAGATCTTTTTGGACATCTTGTAAATTCTTCTCATATCTATGACCACTTGGAGCCATGTTTTATTATAGAGTATGGGAATGTATGGAAAGTAAAAGGATTGAAGGAAGAAGAAGTTACAGCAGCAGAACTTGCAGAAGAATAACAAAATTGCAGAGACGAGAGAATAAAAATAAAAAGAAGAGTAAGATGAATATATAAACACCATTAAGACGAAGAGACGTGGGCGTTTGAAAAGTTGCGGTTACAAAAGACGTGTCAAGAAACAAATGGACGAAAGAATACGTGTGATAAATGCAGAATATGAAAAGATGAGCAGCTGCGACATTTCTCATATCATTCCCTACTTTGCAGAGAAGATATGATAAGAGGCAAGATGTAGGATCAGAATCTCGCAATGATAATATTTCAGCAAAATTATCAATGACACAGTATAACAGCGTCGCAGAACAGTTTCAGAAATGATAGAATAAATGACGTCATCTAAGATCACGAGAAAGATGTGATAGTCCTGCGAAGATTAGAGAGTTTGCGAAATTAACAATTGTAAGGTTGCGAGAATATCGCAAATCATATCCGAAAATAAAGGACATATTAGATGTCATCCACTATGTATTTTCTTATAAATAGTCGTTCGAGTTGTAAAGAAGAGGGAGATCTTTTTTGAGTAAGAAACAAGTAAATAGGAGAGAGAAAGTTTAGAGCAGAGATCATTCGTGACTTCTTTATCTATCTTGTAAGAACATTCAAAGATTAATCAATAAAATTAAGAGTGTAAACCTAAAAATGAGTTGATCAACAATAAAATCATATGAGGGATGTAGTGTAGGATTTCCTGCAACTACAATAAGAGTCGATGTTGTTTTATTTGTCGAGCGATAATTATTTGAGAATGAATAATTGAACCTATTGATATGAGTTTGGCCGAATCCTAGACCCAGTAACTCTCTATTTTATTTCTTTAAAATTAATCTTAACAAGTCTTAGAATTCGAATATTATTTACTACAACCACAATCAAAAATTTCACATCAATAGTTTGTTGAATTTGTTCGGCATTCAATTCCTTTCCCATCGTATTCCCAAACAACTCTTTGAGCTTGACGACTTTAATAGTCTTTGTCAAGGTATTCTTTGACACGTACATATTTGCTTTAGTCGTTGCCTCTTCCCAACCAAACAACTTCTTAGTCAGCTCATAGATCTTGGACTATTCAAGAGTCTTACCGTGATCTTCTTTCTTAACGGTTTTTCCAAGGACCCCTAGACCTAATATTCTTTGGACATCTTCAGGGATAATGGTCATCTCGCCAAAAGGAAAGTGCATGGTATCAGTTGAAGCAAAAAAACTCTCCAAGAAGTAATTCGCCGTCACTTGATCAGTGGCCACATAGTTTTCTATCGCGGGATACAACCCAGATGCTCTCACTGTCGTTTGAACAGCCTCACACTCCAATTCAAAGACCATGTATCCATTTGTTGATGGCGGCAAACATGGAAGGCTTTCTTGTGGTCCTATAAAAACACACCAAACAAACTTCAATTCACCTGATCATATATAAACAATATAATAACAAGATGCAAACGTCTTACATAAGTTGAATAGATCCAATGAGCCCAAGAGTCCTTATAGTCAAATAAGAGTTTCGGATCTCTCCGCTGACCCCAGTATTTGCCATCATTGCGTTCTGGAATCATGTCATATGTTTTTGGGAGGTGCTTTGGTGGGTCCTTTTTCTCACCGGCTCCAAATTCAGGTTGTCCTAAGCCATGCAAGGATGAGCCACCTGCTCGGGATGGATCAGGAGGTACAAATTTCTCCCACTCTGCATCATCATCGCTGCTTGTGTCTCCATCCGGGGGAATCTCCCGATTCATGACCTTACCACGTTCCGGATCATCTCGACTATGTCGAGGCCGAGAAGACTTAGGTTTTCCTTCATCAACAACTTTTCCCTTTCCTTTCTTCGTTTTTGCATCTTTGGACCTACGTACAAAATGAGATTTAACAAAATAAGGAAATCAAAACCGGCATGGCCGGTGAACATAAAGATACTGACGACATAATTTCCGGCATTGTAATTTAAAAGGAGTTTATGCCGATTTTACGGTAACGCCATTGTATGTAAATAAAATGCTATGTCGGTTTTATGGGAATTGTCAACAAAGATTGAATAAAATAAGGTAATCAAAACCGGCATGGATAGTGAACATTACGGTACTGCCGGCAGAGGTGCCGGCGTTGAAATTTATAGGATTTCTATGCCGATATTCTAATAACTTGCATGCAATAAATGTGGGATACATGACATATAAACCGGCATTGTATTCAAATTTAATTGTACGCCGAAACTAAATTGGAATTTTCAATTCACTAAATTCAATTTCAAATTCACTAAATTGCAAATTCAAATTTCCTTTTACCTAGTACAAACAATAATCATGCAAGTTTCAATTTGTGTTTTTCATATTTTGAAATAAACCCTAAGAATGCTTCAATAAACATAGACATCACTTACCTCATCATCTCTGTTATTTCCTCATCATCTTGTTCAATAGATGTTTCTGATTTCGTTTTACCACCAGGATTAAGTTTTGGTTTTTCAGGAGGTTTGTGAGGACCCATTCTTCTTTGGGTTTGAAGAATTGAATGAATTTGGTTCAGAGGATGAAACCAAATAATGGAGTTTAGTGGTTTTGGAAGTTCTTTTGGAATTGCGAAGTGAAAACAAAGAAATAGAAAGATGGAACTGTTTCCATTCTATAACCGTCAATTTTATGTAATAATGGAGTTTGTAACCGTCACATAAATGGAATGAGGGAGTTTGTAACGGTGACAATGTGGGATAATTGGTGCGACAGTTACAATGGAGAAGAATAAGGAGTTAGAATTAGTTGTTATGTTTTTTAAACGTTTTCAATTAATGACAGTTGAAAGGTAACAGACCTTCATAATTTCGGCGTTGTCGAACTTTCATAATCTATGCCGGTAGTCTAACGAATTTAACTGAATTTACGAATATGGTGCCGGCATTGATTTTTTATTAACAATTTATGCCGGTAGTGATTCTTGATTCTTTATTAACGCACCACCAAAAGGTTTAAACAAGCAAACTGACCTAAATTGGCCTTCATATTAATACTAAGGAAATAAACTAAAAAACATTAAACACATAAACAACTTTCCACATAAAATGAAAGGTCTTAAGCTAATTGAAACTAACATTATTTCTTGTAACGAGATTCAACAAACAAAGCGGCTTCGAAATGCTTAAAAGGCTATTTTCTCCACTTGGTATATGTGTCCTGAGCTTTCCACCTATTCCCTCTGTATCTTGCGAAAAACTCGTTGTATTTGAGACATAATTTTATAAGGGAAATTGTCCGACTCGCTACAAACTCATCCCGTAATCCATTTTGCGTTTCTTGCACTTACCGTCCTCAAACCTCGACATATAAGGACCATCCGCAACAAGACCCAAAAACGGTTTAAAGGGCGGTGATCTTCCGGCAAATCCGATTCTATGAAGAAATTTTTAATCCATTCGGTTTCTTCCTCAACATCCGCTTCTATCTTCGCTTGTTTTACACGTTCGATTATCTCTTTAGTTTCTTTGCGATATTTTGCTTCTATTGCTGCCTCTTTTTCTTCTCTTTTCCTTCTAAGTATCTCTTCTTCCATTGCGGCAATTGACCTGGTGGTTTGCTCCTTCCTTCTAAGTTGTTATAGTATAATGGGATTGAGTTGGTGGTGGATGATGATTGATTTCCTATCGGAGTGGATAAATTTTTCTTCTTAAGTTTTTCTTTTTCCATGGCAATGATGAAGTCGGTAGTTGGTGATCGATTTGCCATCAGAGATATGTGTTGGAGCTCACCTTTTTTTTTGAGGTATCAAGTGCAATGGGTGTAATGTATATAATTACAAAGCCGAAACATGGTTTATTGCACACAAAATTTTGACACTAAATTCCGGCATAGGATAATATATAGTATCCATGCCGGAAACCTAATGGTATTGAATTATGTTAATAAAGTAAGCCGGAACTATAATTTATTTCAAATGTAATCCTTGTCGCAGGAAGCACGAATGCACTTAGCACGTGCATCAAGCCTTTAAACCACTTAGTGACCCAAGTGGACGAGTTATAGTCTCGTGAGGGTTTACATAGAGATGTACCCACAAAACCTTACCAAAAACTACCCTAAAAACCTAACCAAATACCGCTAAACCTATCATTCTTCTTAGGAAGAATCCGTCTCTGATTTACCCAGTTGGTGGTACTCCGTGACTTTGCTGACAATGTGGTTCACGTTGGCATCAAACATGAATGCTTCCCCCTTTTTCCTGTAAGTAACGCATTTTCACGGCTTCATGCTACAAAAACAACACAAAAACTTAGTAGTTTGTTACATAAAATTTGAAAAAGAGTGGATTGTGTCGAATTAATCATAAAGATACTTACAAGTTGTTGAGGGAACAATCTATTGCGGGTAGCGTGCTTGATCCAGTGTTTCATTTTTAGATACTCAACCACCGCATTTAGGATGATGTCGTGTCGTTGCTCGACTTGTTGAGCAGTTCTTCCTTTCGGGTTACCGTAATCGTGAATAAACTTGTTAAAAATCTTAAACCACATAGAATCCCGCGTGTTGTTATCTATAGTTGAAGGACGAGTTTCGGCGTACCATGCTTGGGTGATTGCTAAATATTCCTCGGAGTCGAACGATGCCATTTGTTGTATGTGGGATTAGGTACTATACTAAGTTATTTATATATGATTATTCTAAGGTTTATGGTTTCTAAGTTAAGAGGCTCAAGGAGGTATTTAAGAACACACGAGTTTTGGTCTTTTGGGTCCAAGTATTAGCTCTCCTTATATAGAGAAAAACCTCAACGACTAGTTTTTTTGAAATCACCCAAACTCCGGCATTGAAGTAAATGTGACATTGGATGCCGACACCCAGTACCGGTATAGTTTACCGTTAGATGTTCATGCCGGTACAAGTGAATTTCTTCACAGAGAAATATGCAACTATTACCGGCATAGTTGAACAACATGGTTCAGCGCCGGTACGTTGTACCAGAGTTGAATATATAATTGCGACTATGCCGGTATTTGTGAATTTCAAAAAAAAAACGGCTAGTTTTTTAAAAATAAGACCGTTGGAGATTCATTTATATATAATACCCCCCATTCCTTTGGAAAAATCTACACAAAGCACCCACCAAATAACAAAAATCCTTCTCTCAAGAAAGAAAGCGCCAAAAAATAGATCAATCAAGCACGGTTAAACTTCACAAGCGATGGGAGATTCATCATCAAGCTCTATTTGCAAAGTAAGTAGATTGAACATTACTAACAATATATAGACAGTTAAAATCTTCACTACTATGACGCATAACTATTATAATCTTCTCTTACAGAATCATCATTGCAGGTGTCAAATTTGCAAGTTACCTTCTCATCTAGCCATGGAATGTCCTTTTATTTATTCAAAGTATAGAAGCTGTGTTGGGACACGCGGGTTTTGGATTGCAAAAAATGATGATGCTGAAAATGGAGGAATGTTTCTAAGTTGTTTGAATTACCCAAAGTACGATGAGTTTCAATGGTTCGAAAAAGCTGTTGAACAAGCAGAATCAAGAGAAAACCACAAGGGAAAATGCAAGCATATTAATGGGTGTGATGGGTGCTATATGAAGGGAAAGGAATATGTTGAAAGAGAAGATGAACCAATGATATGGTCCTTGACACCGAGATTACAGACGATGTCTGCGAAGATATTCGCGAAAGGCTCAAAGGCTCCGCAATTGTTGAAAAGGGATGGCTTACTAAATAGGAGATCATCTTAAACCAAAAGTGCTTCATTACCATGTTTTAGTATGTTTTAATTTAAAGTTTGAAATCTAATGTAATAGATCAAACATTATTTTTTACAGATGTGATAAACCAGGACACTTCTCCTCTGTATGCCCTGAAAGAATACAAAACATGGAAGAAGCAAACAAGAATGAAAAAGGGAAGCAAATACATATCTTTTCATGCACGAAGTTGTATTCTTAAACGAAGGGAAACTAATACCAAAGAACTTCGAAGCAAAGGATGGAGAAGAAGGAATATGGTATTTAGATAACGGAGCCAGCAACCACATGACTGGCAAGAGACATTATTTCTCTGAACTCAACGAGAAAATCAAAGGAAAAGTGAAATTTGGAGATGGTTCTTATGTAGAGATTGAAGGGAAAAGATCAATCCTATTTCAAAGCAAGACCGGAGAACAGAAGCTTGTCACAAACATCTACTTCATCCCAAACTTACAAAGCAACATTCTAAGATTAAGACAAGCTACAGAAGTTGGATGTGATGTTAGAATGCGACAAGATTATCTAACAGTTCATGACCCAAGTGGAAGACTTTTAGTTAGAGTCTCACGCTCACAGAATAGACTCTACAAGATAAGTCTCATGATTGGAAGGCCATTGTGTCTGAATATGAGACTGGAAGATCAGACATGGAAGTGGCACACAAGGTTAGGACACATAAGTTTCAGAACCTTAAAAACTATGTCTCAGAACAAGATGGTTCGAGGGCTACCATAACAAAACGGAGTGGTGGATAGGAGAAACAAGACTCTAATGGAGATGACAAGAAGTTCTTTGAAGGATATGCAGGTACCTAATTATCTATGGGGAGAAGCTGTACGACACTCCACATACCTAATAAATAGGATACCTACTAAATCTCTGAAAGACATGACTCCATATGAAATTTTGCGAAAGAGAAAACCAAACATAGATTATTTAAGAGTGTTTGGTTGCAAAGCATATGCAAAAGTTGATTCTGTAACTCTTAAGAAACGAGATGATCGATCTCAGACTCTTGTGCATCTAGGAATTGAGCCTAGATCCAAAGCTTACAGATTATTCAATCCAACAACGAAAAGAGTAATAGTGAGTCGAGATGTGGTATTCGATGAAAAAGCAAACTGGAACTGGAAAGAAACTAATGATGGACCAAGTAGGGATCCAGGAATGTTTCACATGATATGGGGTCAAGTAATTGATGAAGGCAAAGGACCCATGATCATCAATACCAATGGAAACAATGATTTTAATCAAGAAGAAGAAGAGAATAATGAAAACACTGAGAATAACGAAGAAGTAGAAGAAGAAGAAGAAGAAGAAGAAGAAGAGGAGATCGATGAAATAACTCAACCCATTCCACTGCGAAAATCAACAAGACAGATACAAAATCCACAATATCTGGAGGATTATGTTCTTCAAGCTGTAGAAGAATGTGAGATTATGCTACTTTCTGTTAATGATGAACCAAGGAATTTTCAGGAAGCAAAGGTCTCGACTAAATGGACACAAGCATGTAGAGAAGAAATTATTTCAATCAACAGAAACAAGACTTGGTTTCTAGTTGATAAGCCAGGTGGGGTAAAAGTTATTGGTCTTAAGTGGATCTTCAAAATAAAACGGAATGCTGATGGTACTGTCAATAAATACAAAGCAAGGATTGTAGCTAAAGGATATGTACAAGAATCAGGCATAGATTTTGATGAAGTTTTTGCACCAGTTGCTAGAATTGAAACAATACGCTTATTAATTGCAGATGCAGCATCCAACTCATGGTAAATTCACCACTTAGACGTTAAGACAGCATTCTTACATGGTGAATTGCGAGAAGATGTGTATGTTGAACAACTAGAAGGTTTTGAAGTAAAAGGACAAGAGCATAAGGTTTATAAGTTATCAAAAGCTCTATATGGTATAAGACAAGCTCCTCGAGCCTGGAATACAAAGTTAGATCAAATCTTAAGAGAAATCAGATTTGTTAGGTGCTCTAAAGAAGCATCAGTATACAGAAGAGAAGAAAAGGGAACGCTTCATGTGATTGCAGTCTATGTAGATGATCTATTTTTGACTGGCAACTCCCTTAAGGTGATCAATGAGTTCAAGAGAGAAATGTCATCAAAGTTTGAGATGCCAGACATCGGAAAACTCACTTATTACCTTAGCATAGAAGTCCATCAAGGAGTAGATGGGATTCAGATTAAACAAGAAGCTTACGCAAGGAGAATTCTGAAAGAAGCAGGACTTGAAACTTGTAATCCAACTAAGATACCAATGGAGTTCGGACTTAAAGTTTCAAAGGAACAAGAAGAAGCATAGATTGATTCAACGAGTTATAGATGAAATGTTGGATGCCTAAGATACTTATTACACACAAGACCAGATTTGGCTTTCTCTGTGGGAGTAGCAAGCCGTTATATGCAGAGTCCACGCAAGTCTCATGGTGATGTAATAAAGCAGATATTGAGATATCTAAGAGGAACAATCAGCTGTGGATTGAAGTATGGTCGAGGAGGATCAAAAGGAATTGTTGGGTATGGTGACAGCAGTCATAATATTGACCAAGAGGATGGAAAATGTACAACTGGTCATATATTTTATCTAGGTGAAGCACCTATTACATGGTGTTCACAGAAGCAAGACACTGTAGCCCTCGCATCCTGTGAAGCTGAGTTCATGGCCGCAAAAGAAGCAGCTAAACAATCAATATGGCTTCAAGAACTGTTGGGTGAAATCAAAGGAAGAGAACCTGAAAAAGTTCTCATCAAGATTGATAATAAGTCTGCAATTGCACTCACTAAAAATCCAGTGTTTCATGGGAAGACGAAACACATTCACAAAAGGTATCATTTCATACGAGAATGCATCGAGAAGGAGGTCATTAACGTAGAAAACATACCTGGAACTGAGCAGAAGGCAAATATATTAGCAAAGGCATTGGTTCGGATCAAGTTTGAAGAGATGAGGAAATTGATTGGAGTACAAGATATGTTACGGGTAAGGTTGAAGCTTAACGGGGAGAATGTTGGTTAAACTTCAACATAGAAGTCACTAACAAGATGGTTAGGATAAGATTAGGAAATTGATGTCATCCTAAGGGAATTAGAAGTCATTTAGTTCAAAGAAAAGAAAAGACATGTAATAAGGTACTAGGACTAGGAAAAGGAATTCATAGTTATATATATATATGATCACCAAAGTTGTGGTTGATCATATGAGCAAGATTAGAGCTTGTGTTTAGTTTTGAGATATTTTCTAAACATCAACAAAGAGAGTTGTCTTTATATAAGCTAAGTTTCATCTTTCAGTTGCCATTAATGCGCCCGTTATAAGAAAGTGTCATGAAATGGGATAATTAGTGGTGGTGAAAAGTAACGGTGTAAACAATTCATTTCCTTCATCATGGAAGCGTAATGACTGGCGGTTACACGAATTCACTTCCCTCATCATGGAATCATAACGTCTGACAGTTACACGTTACTCTTTTATTCCACCACTCAATCGTTTCCACTTCCTACGAGACCAGGGTACGTTTCACTATGAATTGTATAAATAGGTCTCACCTATTTCCACCAAACAACAAGTTTTGGTCAGGAGAACAGTACAACATCCAGAAATCATCTGATAGCTTTTTCATCCATCTAGCCAGTTCAACTTTCTGATACAAGTCACAAAACGCCCACACTTCCATAATCAACTATTCTGGTCTCCACACTTTCTTCGCTTCCCTCCCTAAGACCAACCCTTCTCCTTCTCTTTGTGACCGAAGAAATCCTGGAATGGCCATTTCTTGGTTTAGGCCAGGATTGTACAGATTGATCTCTCGAATCAAAATTACTCCCGTGCAGTACATTTTTTAGGGTTTAGATTCGTTTCCCACCTACACACACCCAAAATTACCAAAATCAGCAGAAACGGTTTTCACCCACAAACAATTGGCGACTACAGTGAGAGATTAATCTCTCGGTTACAACATAAATTTTCAATTTCCAATACCGTTCTTCAACACGATCTCAAGATGGTAGAACTCAGGTCCGGATAAGCAACAAACTATGAGAACACTAGTGTTGAAATCATACGTGGTACTAACGCTCCTTCCAATGGCATTAATACGCCACCCCCATCACTAGCAGCGCGGAAAATGTTCCTTCAGGTATTACACCACCGATCGCCAGAGCCGCAACCGCCTCTCCCAACGTTTCTACATGTCTGACACCTCCAACCGTCACCAGAGTCGCTGCTACTCCATCACTGGGACGAGAGACTGGAGGAGCCAGGGGAATCCAACCTCCCCTTACCACTATTGATTTGATGGAAAGACAAAAAGTTCTCGTAGGTCTCAGACGGACATGGCTACAACTCATAAGGGCATAACTATTTTCCTCAAGATACTAACGAGCGGCTGCCACAAAAGTCACGTCAACCCCATATGGAGCTGACAAGGAATACTTTTAACATCTGGCGCAAGCACTTCAGCAGGACGCGCATTTACAGATGAAGAGGCTCGCGTTGCTCCTAAACGCCCAGTAGAAAAGAATCAGCAATTCAATTTTATCACACGCGAAGATCAGGAACGACCTCTCCAAAATCGGGGCAAAGAAAATCAGCAACCCTCCTGAATTCACAGAGACCCTCTTCCCGTCAGGAGCTGTATGATTTCTGGGGACTTCGCCCACAAAATCATGCAGTCTATGATAAAACATTTATTTGAGATTCTGTATTTCTCCAAGGCGCAACGTAAAGACATATTTGCAACCCTCAACTGCACTGCATCAGGAAAGCAGTTGTTTCCATCCAGGGAAGCCGTTCCCGAACCCCTACCTCTCCTGGAAAGCGCGATTAATAGATGGAACTGGGGACTCATAACCATTGTTCAGTTGAAGTATGTCGAGTTTGACAGCATGCTGATTGACGCAGCCTCCGACTTCAACATTGTAACCGTAAAACCTTTGAGAGTTGCAAGGGAAAATAAAACAGTAGAAGCGTATTCTTTCCCATGAGGAGAAAAATGCTACTTGCCGACCAACACTATTTGTGACGTCTTCCCATATACCATATCGTACCAAGTCATTTTTCGAAGTCAAGCGTTAATGGCGCCCTCACTGTAGTTTTCTCCAGGAGTCGCTTCGACGTTTTTCTCCTGGAGCCGCTTCAACGTTCTCTCCAGAAGTTTCTCCTCTTCAACGTTCTCCAGCAGCGGCTCCACTTCAACGTTCTCCAGCAACGGTTCCGCTTTAACGTTCTCTCCATAAGTCGCTCCGCTTCAACGTCCTCTCCAAGAGCCGAAGCCGCTTCAACGCCACTTATTCCTGCCAAAGATCGTGCCGTATCCGCCACACTCATTCCTTCCAAGCTTCGTGCCCGTAGACACCACACTCCTCCCTGTCAAGGATCGTGATCACAGCCAGCCAAGGATCGCAGTTGTGGCCACTTTTTGATCCGTCTCGCCAAACCTCGTGGTCGTGGACAGTTTACTCGCTTACGCATCCAGCCGATCCCTTTGCTTCCATGGACGCCCATGTTGTTCCAGCCAACCTATTTCGGTTCCCACGTGATGTGGTCTCTTCTGATCCCAAGCCTACTCAGAGAAAACAACTTCAGTAACCAAAGAGAAGTGCAACTGGGGACTGCTCATCACGGTCCATCCCCGACAACAATCAAGCATTCATGAGATAACTCCAGAGACGCGGCCGAAACATTTTTATTGAAGAGACAGAGGGAGCCACGATTAACGACGTGACTCTCTCACTTCTACTTCTTCGTTATCCAGAATGTTTCGTCCATGTGATATTCCAAGCATCCCAGCATCACATCCAGGAGAGTATGATAAGATTGTATCAAATCCCATAGGCGTGGATTCAAGGCGATGAAATTAACGTAGGCTACACCTGGGGTCTGAAGCATCATTCATGTTTAAAACCTTAAACGCAGTCACCACCTTACCAGTGAATGCAGCAGAAGCACTTCCACGAGAAAATAGGCTCAGGATAATGACACATGGAGACCACCAGAATGGGGTGCCTTCACTGCCCTCAACCAGGTTATTCCCGATTTCAAAATCATCCCTGTCTAAGTTTTACGAGCCGCAAGAATTTCTCAACATGAAGACGTACACGCGCATCAAAGACCCCAAAAGTACGCCACAGAGATACATTCACATATCTGGCCACGCCATCGGATCTAACATAAGTATAACTGGGGACTTCTCACCACATCCCGTTTCATGCAATAGTCCAAGATTCAGAAGATGGTGCAAAGGATGTCGCTTGGAACAAAATCCTTAAAGACTTGATAGCAGCACATCGGTAACGGAACGCTCTCAGCTCGTCTACTTCACCCAATGGCTCCAGAAGATTTCGACCATGCAAGCATCCACAGCATATCATCATCCCAATCAGAAAGCCCATGCACCAAATAACTTAAAATCAAGGATGGACCAACAACGCAACCACAATCTCCAAGATTGGCCCTGACATGATCATTGACGAGCATGTGTTTCATCCATTTATCCCAAGATCGCAATGGAGTTTGGTAAATTTTGAAATCCACTGGAGAGGTTATATACTCATTCTTCTAGAGTCAGAGCCTTATTACACATTCTGGAGAAGATCGACGGTACTGTTGGGTGGATACATGTGAGAGCATCTACCTTGAGTTCTCCTGGATTGCCTTGCCATTGATTATAACTATTGTAGATTTCTTTGTTGCCATTAATGCTCTCTCTACCACCGCTGAAAAATGATGAAGAGGAGCCAGACGCTGCAGATAAAAGCACGAAGCCGAACGAACAACAAAAACAGAAGAGGGTCGATACCCCTTTTCATACGAACGCAGTTTCTAGAGTTTGAACAGAATAAGGATTCCTCATTGCTCCATGAAATGGAATAGATGACTAGGCACACCACACTCATGCTCCATATCCGGACAAGTAGTGTTCCAATATCTCCGCTCCATGACCGAACCAGCAGCGCGCCAGCACGAGGGACACCAGTCGCTCAACCTACAAACGTTCCATGGCTCTAGCACTCTGTGGTCAAGCCAACGCTTCATGGCTCCAGCACTCCGTGGTCAAGACAACTCTCCATGGCTCCAACACTCCGTGGTCAAAGCCAACTCTCCATGACTCTGACACTCTATGGTTAAGTTAGCGCCAACGCTCTAGCATTCCGCGATCCATCCAGCAAGCCTTCCAAGTGTCATTTCCACCGTTCCACGGACTGAAGCCATCAACGCCACCGTCACCATTTGGTATCAAAAGTTCCAGCGCCATATTTTCACCATTTCACGGACTGAAGCCAGTTTCCACCATTCCGCGGACTGAAGCCAGTTTCCACAACTGAAGCCAATTTCCACCATTCCGCGGACTGAAGCCAGTTTCCACAACTAAAACCGATTTCCATCATTCCGCGGACTGAAGCCAATTTCC